>NC_045154.1:3533430-3815930 GCF_900700415.2 Clupea harengus
TGTGAATTTATGGAAATAATTGCTAATGTTAGCACCTATTACATATTCCAACACTGAAGGCCAGCAACAGCCCTAGAGCTCTCTGTTCAGCCTGTTGAACTTCACTCAGTGCAGTGGAAGAAAGAGGCAGCAGAAGACTCACTTGGGCTCGGGGATCATGACCGGCTCCAGCAGCTCCTCCAGCTTGTGCTGCACCAGGTCGGGCAGCTCGCACACGTTTGTGTGGTCGTTCTCGATCATGTCCAGGTCGAGCTGGAACTCCCGCGGGATAGAGGGCGCCGAATGCTCCGAGTTGTGCGAGCGTGCTTGGCTGTGGAGAAGGAAATGAAGGTATATATATATATAAAAAGAAGGCAACCTCTCATACAAACATCTGAAACTTTTTATCCATTTCAATAATGCGAGGATTTACTACAAGGTCAACTGGGTTTTTGCCATTGTGGTGACTGGGTTAAGGTTCTGCGTGATTCAGCTTTGCCTCAGACTCTGCCTTTCGAGGACCTTGCTCACAAGCATGTGATGCTCCTGCTAACGGATCTCAAGCCCCTCAAGGGTCTTGCCTCATCCCTACGTGCGTGGCTGAAGAGAGGGGCTACTGGAGGAGGAGGAGGAGGAGGAGGAGAAGAAGAAGAAGAAGGAGGAAAAGGGAAAGAATGACAATACTTACATCCTATAAGTGCGATACATTTCTCTGTCCACGGAGAGCAGCACGCACGTGAGAGAGGGAATTATAAAAAGAGGAGAAAGAGATACAGCCTCAGGATTAAGAGAGACCACATGCAGTACAACAGAGGAAGGAGACAGGAAAGGCGAAACTGGAAAGAATGGCAGAGACATCATGGCAAAGAGATTAGTAGGTTACAGGCATACTAGGGCAGTATGATTCTCATAACATGCAAACTATTTCATGCGCTGGTCAGGTGACCGAAAAACAGAAGGGGTTAATAGGAATGGCCATTTTTTTAAGACCTTACCACATCTTCTAAGACCATTATGGATCTAGTGCTCAATGGATCAAGATGGCCTCTGCTACGAACATGGCAAAAACCAGCTTCTGAAAAGGACTGCTCCTGGGTTCATAGGCAGAGAAATAGACCTCGTTGTGTTTGGGTGACATACTTGAGCTTGTTGGGCATCTCCTCCTGGGCGGGCTTGCGCATGAAGGTGGCGTTGGGGTTGGTGGGGTGCTCTCGCGGTGCTCTCTCCCGCTCGGCTGGTTTGGCTGGAGGCGGCGGCGTCTTCTTCGCCGAGCGTTTGACCCGCTCTTCCAACATGCTCAGTTCTTTCTCAGAGAGCTGCAACAAACAAGTGTGTTTTTTTTTTTTTAGCAGCAATCAAAACAAACTGACAAAAGCAAGATGGAATTAAAGTCATTCACACAGCAACTAGATTTCAGTCTAGTCTAGATTTCACTAGTCAGTCTATTTTTCAGTGTGCAGACTCCATCTGTGAAGGTGTATATGGAGTGTTGCTTCTGAGACTTTTCGGGGCCAAAGACTCACATTGCCGATGAGTTTGTAGACCTGGTCCCCACAGACATTGTACACCACTACCACAGTGTTGAGAGCAGCGTTCCGCACGGTCGTGTCCCGGTCACCGATGTGGACAGCGATCTCCTTCAGGCATTTAGCTGGAGTTGGCTGGCAAACATTCATTCCGAAGCCCTCAATCAAGCACCCGAGCTCCTCCAGACACTCTGGGTAGAAGACAATGTCAAATGCAAAACAGAAAAAGAGATTACAAACAAATCCTAACAGTAATCTGTCGCATCACACCAGTATTGTGTAGTATGGCGACAGCATTTGTCCATTTGTCATGAACAGTCATGAGTGAGTGATGGGCTTTGGCAGGTGTTTGGTGTCCTCACCACATCTCTGCTTTGAGTTCTTGGATTTGGTGCCCTCCAAGATGAAGGGGAAGAGCTTGCTGGCAGGGTACACCTTACACAGCATGGTGAAAATAGCACGCACGTCCTTGCGCACCACGTCTTTTGACTCCCCTACCTGCTCAGACGGCATAGGGGAAGCAAACAATTTAAACCATTCCAATGTAGGGCTACCATTTGGCACAAAGAATACAAATCATTTAAAAAAAAAAAAAAAAAATAATAATATAACTTGCATATTGTTTCATGTTTTTTTCAGTTTTATAACTGTGGATGAAAAAATGTAATCATTGTTACACTACATGCTCTGAAGGTTTCCATGTTTGTTTCTTCTGTGCAACACTCCCTGCCATATAAAATCAGATCCCTTCCCCTTGGCACCACACACACACACACACACACACACACACACACACACACACACACACACACACACACACACACACACACACACACACACACACACACACACACACACACACACACACACACACACACACACACACACACACACACACACACACACACACACACACACACACACACACACACACACACACACACACACCTTGAGGATAAGGTAGGGAATGAAGGAGGAGGCCTCGTAGTCGCTGAGGTGGTAGTCCTCGCGCCTCAGCATGGTGAACAGCAGCTTGAGGAACTCCAGTGCCTTCATAATCACACTGGTGTTGGTGTCGAAGAATCGCAGCGTGAACCACTTCAGCACCAGGTCCAGACAGCCAATCACTGCCTCCCGCTCATCCTCCATGTGCTGTTCATTTCCCCACGGAAAAAAAAAAAGAGTGGACAACAGAGAGAGACAAAAAAAAAAATGAGATGATGGGGAGCTGGTGAATGAACTTAAGGAGAAGAGCACATCTCGTGAGACTGAGCCTGTGGGAAAGGCCTTTGTGTGGTCTCGAGAGACGCCGAGTGCCTCAGACACACCATCCTAGTCATGCCAGTTTTACCTCGATCATGGCGTTGATGGCTTTGACATGGCGCTGGAAGTCAAAGTGAAAGAGCTCGTCCTGGAGCCACCTGGCCAGGCAGGGGGACATCTGGGTCTTGAGCTGCTCCACGTAGTCATCCCGCGGGGTGGTGAAGTTCCACTTCAGGATCTGCAGGGCAATAGCACCGGCATTAACATGGCAGACAGTTCAGTTCATTTATATAGCACATTTCATATGGTATACATAGACACAATGTGCTTTTGTAGACAGCCCTACATTTAGTTACACAGAAAATTAAAGGTGCATTGAAGTAGTTTGGAGCAGAGACTTAAGTGGAAGGCATAATTCATTATTAAAAACATGCAAATTAGGATCATTTAATCTTTGTCTAAAATCGCTTCTATATTAATATTCCAAATCATGCCTCATGACGTGAGCTACTGGGTAAAACAGGGTTTCTATGAAAGCCTAAAGAAAGGGTACCAACCTTGAGGCCCTTCTCCTCCTTTATCCGCTGCTCTTTAGCATTGGGTACCAGGGTGAAGATGGGGCCAGATTTATCCTCTTCCTCCTTAGCATTGGCCTTGACTGGAGTCTTCTTCGCCACCACACCCTAATGAGGAAAAGGAGAACGTTGAACGCGCACGCAGAAATCCACTTGAACACCTCCCTGATCTAAAGACACCCAGAGCCCAGTGCTGTGATGTGCACACCCACCAGCCCCAAGGGCTCTTGTGACTGCTGTGACCCTTACTATGCAGGACAACAACATTCTTGCAACGGTACCTGTATGTCGTCATGTTTCTGGTCTGAAAGCCTTTTGGGATTTCTGACACTATTAGATTTGTCCATGCCATGGTTGAGTTCTGCACTGGCTATCTATTTGTAATGAATACACATCAGCTTTTTTTTAAAAGAAGGTCCATCCTTTTTGCTCAGCAAATGAACAAGTATTTTTATCCAAACCAGTACGTCTTCCCAAAAGATTAGTGCAAACAAATGAATACAAAAGAGGGAAAACGAACCTTTTTAGCAGCTGGGCCTGCTGACTTGGATCTCTTGGTGTCAGGTTTGGGTTCACTGGGGCTAAAGTCATCTGCTGTGCTCTGGACACTGGCTGGAGCTGGTAGAAAGACAATACCTTTTTTATTTATTTTTTTAATAATTATTTTTATTTGGTAACAAGGTAACAGAAAATATGAAAGGGTACCAGGAACTACAATAGTAACAAATCATTTAAGGAAGCATCCAGTTTTACAAACAAACCCATCATTTTCAGCTATCTTCTAATAATTCATGCTTCCCCCATCATACTACATAGGTGGCCCCGTCTATCCCCACCCCTTCAGTTCTACCTTATATCCCGCTCAACAAGCCCCCTATCCCAATCCCTCCCATACCTTCCCCTCACACCACCACCCCCCATGGGGAAAGGCCCATTGGCGGTGGGGGAAGACCCACGGATATCCGAGAAAGAACGGATGACAGCTCGGAAAGACGGCACGCTATAGTGCTAGGGCTAGCACCCCGAAACACTGCACAAACAAGCTATAAGTACATCAGTAACATCTGCGGTGGCATATTCAAGAACGAACGCAGCGTAAAAATTCACCAGGGCAAGTCGAAGTGCAAAGAGCAATTAAAGCAACGCAAAGCACCTGATACTACCCAGAGAGTAATCTCTGAGTTTATTAGTAGTGCTTGTCAGTGGGTGGAGGACCGGGGCCAGGAGGCAAACCACAGTGCTCTAGACCAGGGGTTCCCAACCTTTTCTACTCCGAGGCCCACCTTTTCGTATTTGTAACAGGTCGGGGCCCAACAGACACCCCGGTTATATTAGCTAATCTATATTCCATTCTAATTAATAAGCGTTGTTATGTGTCACAATGAGCAACATCAGCGCCTGCTACAGGTGGGAGCCTAGTAATTAATACAAGAAAATCTTCCTCTAGATATTGCAATCAAAATTGTATTGTGCACCAGAAAACAACATAAAACCGCACAGAGCATTTTCAGTCAAAAGGGATTTATTATCCAAAAGAGTTTTGAAATAAAGGAACTTAATTGCAGTAGGCCTAGGTCTATTTGTGCACAGCAAACAAGCAAGGAAATAAAACCAGAATAGACTCAAAAGATAGTATGCACTCAAAACAAGTGATGAAACATGCAAACAAGACCACTCAGCTAGGCCTAATTAAAATAGGTGATGCTTCAGACATGCAAACAAATAGGTTAAAATAATGTTCAAATAAATTGGTTCAAATAGGTCCATATAATGATTCAAATAATTGAAACAATGATTTTAATCTGTGGCTGCAATCTAATATCAACATAAATAGAATAGAATAGAATTCCTGGGCAGTAGATCGAGTTGGTAGCTCTCCACAGAAAAGCATGTCCTCTTGTAGAATACCACTCCAATGATAACGCACAAAAAACAGCACTAATGCAGCTTTACAGACGTCCGTCGACTCGTCTAACTTGTTTTAAAAGCAACGGGCTACCTTTCATCCTTTCCAGGACCTGGTTCTGTATGTGAGTGCTGCATGTCGCGTCTCCAAATGTCAATTCAGATTTTAAGGTTTGAGCACCTTATTAGACAGCTTTAAAATGCACTCGACACACTGCGCCCTGGGCTCAACGACGACGTCACCTCCATTCACAAAACCAAATCTAATATAATCAGGGTTGTATTTACGCTGAACTTTAGTAGTTTTCGGTAGTATGACATTACCATTGCTGTCATTCTTTCAATTTGTCTACAGCGTTTGTAACCTTTTCACGGACTGATCTAGTTATTTTCCTAGAGAAGCCGTCGAGTGTGGGTTGGCGACCATCTAACCTGGGACTGCTTTCTGTCGGGTGCTTTGCATTGCATTGCTAAATTCAGCTTGACAAATGCTACGTACAACTTTAGTTTTGTCGATTGTTCCGTCATTTTTAAGCAGAAACGTAAACAGAAACTTTCCGCCCAACAATCCCTCAGCTCTCCATCTTCAACTACCGTCTCGGTCTCTCCTATCTAACTGACTGCAGGCACGCGGCGGTGTCGTGTCAGGGGTGAAAGCACACCGGAAGTAAACAAAGTTGCGTTAAAATATTTTATCGCATTTATCTCGGCCACAATAATCTTTTATCTAACGCGTTAATTTTGACATCCGTAATTAATATTGTTCTCAACTAAAAATCCTTTCTTTGTGGAAAATTCGTGAAAAAAAAAAAAACCTGAAACATTTTCGCGGCCCACTGGATGGTGCTCGGCGGCCCACCAATGGGCCGCGGCCCATGGGTTGGGAAACCCTGCTCTAGACCTCTCTGCTCAACCTGCTCAGAGCACAAGAAGAAGAGGGGGTGAATCCGAAAGTCTAGAGGACTTCGTGAGGAAGCCACGGTTAATTCTACCACCAGCAGCAGACCGCAGATGGGCACGATTGGACGAAGACCTGAGCACCATCCTGGACAACACTCTGAAAGGAGATGCAACCAGGAAGATAAAGACCATGGTGCAAGTTGTGTATCAAGCATGCCAAGATGCCTTTGGTGTCAAGGAAGGAAAAACCATCAAGCTACCATCAAGTCCCTGCAGGAGACAGCGTCGGATCACAGAATTGCGGGAAGAACTAAGGACACTTAAGAAGAGGTGGCGGAAAGCAGGCGAAGAGGAGAAAGCAGCCCTGAACGAGCTAAGCTCACAGAGCAGAGACTATACGGAGAAAGCAGAAGGAGAAAAGCAGACAGAGGAAAGCCTTCTTTAACAACCCCTTCCAGTTCACAACAGGCCTCCTCGGAAAGCCCAAAAGCGGAAGATTGATGTGTTCTAAGGAAGAAGTGGAGGACAGTGTGGCAGCGGTGCATAGCGACCCCATCAGAGATGTACCACTGGGGGACTGCCACTTCCAGCTACCAACACCTGAGCCACACACCCCGTTCTGCATGGCAGACTTCACCCTCGACGAAGTGAGGGCAGTAGTGGAAAAAGCTTGAGCAGGATCTGCTCCGGGACCATCAGGCACCACTTATAAGATCTACAAAAACTGTCCACAGCTACTGAAGAGGTTGTCGAAGCTTTTACGGATACTCTGGATGAAGAAGCAGGAACCCAGGAGCTGGACATTCGCTGAGGGCTGCTTTGTGCCTAAAGAGCTGAACTCCGCAGGGCTCGAACAGTTGAGAGATCTCCCTTTTAGATGTTGAGGGGAAAATATTCTGGTCCATCATTGCCAAAAGGCTAACTGCGTATCTACTTGCCAACGAGTACGTCGACTCAAGTGTCTAAAAAGGAGAAGTCCCAGGATACTCTGGGTGCCTGGAGCATACATTAGCGATCAGTCAGCTCATCAAGGAAGCGAAGAGTAACAACACTCTCAGTCGTATGGCTAGATCTTGCCAAAGCCTACCCAAGTGTACCTCACCAGCTGATCCGAAATGCATTGGAGCACTACCAAGTACCAGCAGAGGTAGTTAACCTTGTGATGTCACACATGGATTCACTGAGCATGAGGTTCACTGTGGGAAATTTCACCACTAAATGGCAAAGGCTTGAGAAGGGCATCATGGCAGGATGTACAATATCCGTGGTCCTTTTCATCGCTGCCATGAACCTACTACTGAAGGCAGTAGCAACGCAATGTAGAGGGCCAAAAGCAAACGACAATACAAGACACCCAGCATGTAGAGCTTTCATGGATGACATAACAGTGATGACGCCATCAATCCAGGGAACACGGTGGATCCTTAGCTCACTGGAGAAAATGGCTACTTGGTCACGGATGCAATTCAAGCCAGGGAAATCCAGAAGCCTAAGTATCCTGAAAGGAAAGCTGACAAACATCATCTTCAACATTCAAGGCTCTGAGATTCCAACGATTCAAGAACAAGGGATCCAATGCCTTGGAAAGTATTATCAATCAATCAATCAATCGATTCAATCTTATATAGCGCTTCTCTATATACCCGAAGTCGCTTTACAGAGTCCAGAGTCCAGTAGTCATTCATACACAGTCATACCGGTGGTGGTAAGCTACCTCAGTAGCCACAGCTGCCCTGGGGCAGACTGACAGAAGCGTGGCTGCCAATCAGCGCCAACGGCCCCTCCGACCACCACCAACATTCATTCACACTCATACGATGCAATGCATGTCTTTATGATGGTGGGGGAAACCGGAGTACCCGGAGTAAACCCACGCAGGCACGGGGAGAACATGCAAACTCCACACAGAAAGGACCTGGAACGACCGGTATTCGAACCCAGGGCCTTCTTGCTGTGAGGCGACAGTGCTAACCACTGAGCCACCGTGATGAGCCATTATGACAGCACCCTGAAGGACAGCTTTCATTACGGCATCATACCCAGACTGCAATGGCCATTCCTGCTGTACGACTTTCCCATGACTCAAGTGGAAGGGATGGAGAGATTGTGCAGCAAATTCGTGTGGATATGGCTGGGTGTTCCCTCATCTTTCAGCTCAGTCAATCTGTACAGTAAGACCTCCATGCTCCACCTACCAGTTTCATCGGTGGTGGAAGAATTCAAAGCCACCAAGGCAAGAGCAGTTAGCACACTCCTTCTGTCCAAAGACGAGAAAGTTCGGCACGCTAACAACACCATCAAGTGCGGCAGGAAGTGGAAGCCACAGGAAGCGGTGAAGGAAGCAGAAGTGCACTGGAAACATCAGGAGATCGTTGGGGTAGTCCGTCAAGGGCGACGGGGACTTGGAAATTACAATGCCAAGAGATGGAGTAAGGCCATCGGTAGGGCTCGCCTGCCAGGGACAGTGGATGCAGTGGGACCATGCACTCGAGCAGCCACTGTCCTGGAAGGAGCTCTGGGGCACTGACCAGGGCAAGCTGAGCTTCCCCCTGCGCACTGTAGCCGACCTCTTGCCTACTCACGACACGGTTCGACAAGGTTCTTATGGAAATCGATAACTGGGTGGAACAACAGAGGCTCAAAGCAAACAAACATCAGCTAACGCCATCCCAGTCTGTCAATTTCCAAAGAGAAGGGGATACGATTCCCAGGGCAAGAACAACTGCCAAGAACCTACCCTCCATTTTGCATCGAGCCTCCGACTGGGAGATGCAAGTGGAACTGAAGAGAAGACTTGTCTTTCCGGAGGAGGTGGCGGTAACCTCACTTCGACCAGACATGATTCTTCTATCCAGGAGCACAAAGACCATCACTGTAGCTGAACTCACAGTGCCCTGGGAGGTCAGGCTAGCCATCTCTCACCAACTGAAGAAAGCAAAGTACCAAGATCTGATCGACGAGGCTCTCCTTAAAGGATGGCATGCAACCTTATTTCCAATGGAAGTTGGCTGCCGAGGTTTCCCAGCAACATCAGTGCGCTATTTCTTACAGAGGGTTGGCTTGGAACCCAAGCATCTGAAGAAAGCCACTAGGGAGATAGCCATGGCAGCTGAAACCATCTCAAGATGGATGTGGCTGAGCAGAGATCGCAAATGGAACCCTTCTGCAGGTGAAAGTTAATCTTCACTGCCCCACTCAGGCGAGGCGTACAGGCTAAGGGGCGAAACGCTGGTGACCCTGAGATACCTGCTGAGGATGCAGAAGGGTTTTCCAACAATGTGAATGCTCTGACCACACTTCCACCAAGTCATACGCCGTAAGGAGGAACCTGTAACACCATATCGTAGCTCCTGCAGTTTTCTGCTTGTAGCAAAGCATCTCAGCCCATACTTCAACTTTTGTATCTATATGTATTGATAGCCACCTCCCAATATCCTCCCATTTCTTTTTAATTTTTTTCACAATTCCAAAAGGCATGCATCAGAGAATCAGTGTGTTAGACAGATAGATAGATCAAATTTTAGAATTTTCCTCTCTACTATAGTATATTCTTGTCATTAATTTAAACTGGATTAAGCGCAAATTTTCATTAGTGGTTTTCTTATATGAAACAGTCAGGCAGTCCTTCCATTTATCTTTAAGTCTTCAGTCGACTTGTTGTAAATATTTTCTAGTAGCTGGTCACTGCCTTCCTTTTTTTATCAAGATATTGTATACAGAGCTTCTTCCTTTTCCCCTCCTGGTTTAGGAGAGTCAACAACTCTGGGCTAACCTGCATACTAAGATCAAAGTTGGAATTAATCCAGTTTTTTTGTTGCATATACCTAAAAACTTCTACATTTTTTAAATTATATTGACTTTTTAGTTCCTGGAAGGGTAGAACTGAATTCTGTCTAATAATGTCTGATATCGGTTTGACCACATATCCCACTGTAGCTGGGAATTTGGATATTTATTGAAGGGTTGTTCCAAATCTGTATATGTCTAGGTAGCCCTATTTCTTGGCCTAGAATTCCCTTGATTTTGTTCCAAGCATTTAATGTACTGTGGATAATAAAGTTTGTTAAATTAAATCTGTCCCTGAGAAAGAGAGCTACTAGTAGGCCGTTTGTAATTAATTGTTTTCTATCTCTATCCATTGATCTTCGTTTGTGTTATTGATTACACAATCAACATAGAACATCTGTGCAGCTACATGGTAAACCTCAAGATTTGGAAGGTTTAGGCTTCCCTCCTCTTTTGGATAGTGCAGCAGTTTCCTTTTCAATCTACTTGCTTTATTTGACCATATAAATGAAGACAGTGGAGTTTACGTCCTTGAAAAAGACAATACCAACGCAAATTAATACTGAACTGGCACCCAAAAGGTTTCTCCCCATTTTTTATTATTCCATAATCGGCCATTCCAATATATGAACTTTTAGAAACTAGCTGTGGACAGGCTTTTCTCTGGGCCTGCAGGTGCAAATGGAACAGAGATCCACTACCTTCTCTGCATCAGTGCAGAGCTGTTGTACCTGTGGCTCGTTTCCCAGAGGGGGCGCTACTGGAGGCTGCCTTGGTTTGGCCGGCTTTGGTGGGAGCTTCTGGTTTTGCCGGCATCACCGCTCGCGCCTTCTCCAGCATGACGACCACCTGGTCCTTCGAGGCCGGCTGTAGACAGCGAACAGAACGAAAATAAGATCAAGAGATAGAGCAGGGCAGAGCCACGGGGACAAACAAAGGAAGTATAGAATGACGTACTCCACACATTGGTTACAAAGAAAGCACAGGTGTCCTCTAGAACCACTACACAGGCCAAGGCGGAGGTCATAACACACCTTTAGTTTGGTGGTGGCCTTGCACATCTTATCGTAGCCCAGGTGCATCATGAAGGTGGGCAGGGCGTCCTGGGCCTTCTTGCGCACATCTCCGCTGCGGTCCTCCAAGCAGGCGTAGAGCTGGGGCAGACACTGCATCAGGTCAGGGGGCACGGCACGCATGTTGGGCAGCCTCTCAGCCAGCCAGCCCAGCAGCTGCAGAGGGAGAGGAAGAGCAGAGGGGTGGGGGTGTGGATGGTAGGGAGAAGACAGTCAGCCACAGAGAGATTTTACCTTTTAATTGCTTCCTCATTACAATGACCTTCACTTTTTAGAAAGACAGCTGGAACATGAGAGGTAATTTGGTCCCGTCCCAGTTAGTGATTTAAAAACAAGCAGCACTTTAAAGTCAATTCTGTGACTGACTGGAAGCCAGTGTAAGGACTTAAAGCAACATTATGTAATAATTTTACCTTAAAAATCATGTTGGTGGTAGACTGACTTGTAATACGGTGAATGGCGTCTGCCACAGCAGGCCTAGTACGCCTGTACTTTGGTGGACAGAGCGAAACACCTTTCGCGAGAACTATGTAATGCTTTATGGCACCACCTCACACAACAACAAAAACAACTAGACCCTTCCGACAGATTATCATCTACTTTAAGGTGCAGGATTTATAAGGCTGTCGAAAGTCTGTTTTTGTGTCAGAGACGGCTGCATTTGGAAGGCAGTATGCAATCATCCCTCTTCCCATCAACATGTCTAACAATCAAGTCCCCAAGAATGAGGGTTGTAGGTTGAACCGATGTTAAGAGACGGTTCTTGTAGGTCCCCACCTTTCTGGTTTTGTGGTTTGAATGCTATCTACTTTCAGTCTCTTCACTGAGAAATTCCTCTCCTAAGTCCCTGCGACATTCAGATCTGTTCTGCAGCCCAGGGGCTAAGCGTTTCCCCTGGGACTAGGAGCTCTGCTGTAGTTTGCAGATCTGGCTGTATTGCTATTATGGTCCCTGGGATTTACAAGTCTGGCTACATTTGAGTTTACTGTTAATGGTGGTGGAGGTAATGTCTGCCCTTATTTCTGCCCTTGAAGTCCACTTTATATATTGACTCAACACCATTAACAATTCTCAGAGCAAGGACTACATCCCTTTGAGCAACCACACAGGTGACAGGGGCAAGGGCATATTTCACAAGGCATTGAAATCAGAGTTGCTGACTGTTTTAAAGGCATTCTTGGAGTGTTGTTTATGGAGGTGGGGGGGGGGGGTACCTCCTGTCTGAGGAAGGGGTTTTCCTTCTTCAGCTCCTCCGACATGTCATCTCCTTCTAGCCAGTCCTTCATGCTCGTCTGCTCCACCCAGGCATTCAGCGTCGTCATGGCAGAGGTGCGCACATTCAGCTAAGGGGGGAGAGAGAGATTGAGTTCAGTTCAGGGCCAGCTCTTCAATCACTGCTTTCACTGCCAAACAGCCAGTGACTTCTGACAGTGCATGTCTGTGTGTGTGTGTGTGTGTGTGTGTGTGTGTGTGTGTGTGTGTGTGTGTGTGTGTGTGTGTGTGTGTGTGTGTAAGAGTAAATGTTCTGTTTGTGTTTGATTGTATGTGGGGTAAGGGGATGTGTGTGAATAAGAGGGATTTTTGCCTTGCTGTCTCCAAGCACAGTGATAACAGGAAAACCCAAGTTCTTGACATGCTGCCTGAGGCCAGGGCCCATGGCTGTGGCTAACTGCTGCAGGATGTTCAATGTCTGCTGAACCTGTGGGCCAAGAGAAGAGCATACAGAATATGAGAGAGCTGACAGAGGACTTACTGCCCTCTGTTGGTGATCTTAAATTTTTTTTTTTTTTTTTTAAACACATGAACACACTCCGCCTGCTCAAAAACAGACCTTGCAAAACAAAACAGAAGTACACAAGAGAACAGGCATTGCAGAAACAAAATGGCTTTACACCCAATCTTGCTCACACACACTTGGTGGATTCCTCACCAGTAGTTTGTTGGAGTCATTGAGTCGGCCCCTGAGGGCCAAGGGCAGGTCCCCGATGGTGGGCTGGATGAACTTGGCCTCAGAGATGAGTGCAGCCACCTCATCCAGACCCTCCTTACGGATCTTCCAGTTCTTGTCCCCAATCTTGGACACAATGTCAGATGTGATCTTGTCACTGCAAAAAACATTATTATTGGGGTTAAATATGCATTCAAGAGGTCTCTATATTACGGTTGAGAAAGTGCAAAAACAGATTGAAAGCAGAGTCTGTCTGTGTGTGTCTGGTACCTGATGTCGCTTCTTGGGAGCAGGTCCATGACATCCACTGCTCCTGCTCCACCGTCATCCTCCTGCTCCTCTGCATCCTCTCCATTCTCTTCAGCACCCTTCTTTGTGGAACCTCTGATGGGAGCGGGAGCAGACTGGCCCTGCATCTAAATAAACACACACACACACGTTAGCGCTTGTATTAGCCTGCAATATTGACTAGCTTTAGCCATCTCCAAAATGAAAGCTTGAAGCTAATATTCCTGTGGGATAAAGCAGACACATATGGCTATGGTGAGAGAGCTCTATCAGCTGGTGCACAGTGGGCACTAGGGTTAAACTAGGCAGTTTGGAAGTCATCTTCTGTGATCTATTCTAGATCATGTGGTATATACAATTTATATATGCCATTCAAGATTAATCAAATTCCTGACCAGTTGCCAATAACAGGTTACTGTGTGGCGTCGTCTTGCATAGTCTTACACATGCATAAGTTTTCTCTGATACTTGTAGTGATGGTAGTCTTCACTTTTGATGAGATCAGCATGTTCCATGATGCTGTGCTCTTAGCACCCTTCACAGCTGTGGTTTTCCGGAGGCAGAAGTGGCGATAGCTTACCCTGCTTCAAGGCTTAAGTTTACCCTCCCCTCCCAGACAACACACACCCTGAAGCTGCACAACAAACTTAGTCAGCACTTTTAAAAAAGAAATACCTTTTCAAACTCTGCGTCGATCTGTGAGAGTAAGGCGGTTTTCTCATCCTCAAAGAACATGCGCAGTGGAGCTCCCACATACAGAAACATGACGCCGAGCAGGGTGATGGCAGATATGCGCACCGCCTGACACACACACACACACACACACACACACACACACACACACACACACACACACACACACACACAGAGAGAGTTAGCAGGGTAGAAATGTAACTGTATCTCTGCTATACTAGGTTCATGGATCCACACATAGGAAATGTAGCTGTGGCTTTGAGATATGGAGGTATGTGGGTGGAGAATTTCAATACATTTGAATATTATTTCTATATAATATGCTAAACAACTTGTGGCAGGTGTGAGACCAAATGTTCCCACTAAACTGATGAGGCAGTTTGCCATGTGGCTAATGGCCACTCACAGCTAGAAGAAACACTAGCTGCCAAGATGACACAAAGCAAACATCACACTCACCGGATTGGTTGCACCCAAAGCCGTCTTGACATTAGTGATGAATGCCTTCACATTGATACTGCGGAAAACAAAGTCAGAAATATAATGTAATAGGAAGCAAATTGAGCCCTCAAGTTTATTATTTATTTTAAAGACATTTTAAAGTATCACTACTTCCATAAATAAACCAACATTAATGTGGAAACATACCCTGTGAATCCAAACTCCTTCATGGCATTTGCAAGCCAGTTTAGAGTTTCAGCCTGATTCTTGGGATTCTTCTGTGAAAAAGCCATCGAGACCACCTGGAGAATAAGAGAGAGGACATAAGGTACTGTTTGTTGATCAACATTGAGTGTGTTCATTTTCCATTTTAAGCACATTTTCTGTAAGTGGACATCATTACAAGATGTGCTTTAAATGTGCAACCTGTAACAGTATGTGCTTAAAATTTGATTATACTAAAACAATTATTTAAAGCAATTTTGGTACAGGACATGTAACATAAAATTGTGAAAAACTATGAGCCTTCCCTTTCTTTTTCATAAACATTATGATGTGTGTGCACATGTGCATACACATGTGTGTGTGTGTGTGTGTGTGTGTGTGTGTGTGTGTGTTGTTCTCTGTATCACTGCCAATAGAGTGAAGCAAAAAGTAGGTTCCAATGTCACAGGTCCAATGCCAAAGCCCACGCAGGTGTCTGTTCAATCACACCAGGGCTGGGCGGTATGACGGTATATACCGTGCAACGGTAGAAATGTGTCTACCGGGAGAGATTTGGCTATTCATGGGTACCAAAGACGTCACTTCCGTGAAGCCTGCCGCCATCTTTGTGTCCGACTCAACCATTTGTCGCTACACAATGGTAGTCCTTTGGGGGATCGTAGTCCCTCACATTGCGCATGCGTCATTTTGCGACACTGTCGACAGCGAAGCCGCGCGCGCATGCGTCACAACGACAGATCCGTTTTCAATCATGGAGAAAAGCGACGAAAGCCAGTTTTTTGAAAACATGACCATTTATTTAAAAACAAAGAAGATGTCACAGTGGACAAAACAGATGAGGTGGAGGATCAAAAAGTCTCTCCCCAGTTTCGTTTCATATGTTGACGTAGAGCCTTATGCTGTTAGCCGTTTACAACATAATTAAATATAACATTAAATATACCCACATTATGCGTTGACAAGCCCCATATGTTGACGTTTAAACCGTTTACAACATTATTAAATATTACGTTAAATAAACCTACATTATGCGTTAAGACAAGCCAGATATGTTGATGTTGAGCCTTATGCCGTAAACCGTTTGTGTCTGAGCATGCGCAATGTGAGGGACTACGATCCCCCAAAGGACTACCATTGTGTAGCGACACCATTATTCACCTTGTATTATAAGATTTTTGTACCCAATAGTAGCTAGGTAGTCATATATAATAATATATAGTAATAATATAATAATAATATAATACTAGTATTGTTTTCTATTGATAGGTTCTTCAAATTTAGACTTTTTAAATGTAGTATTTTCTAATTCTAGTGGTTAGTTAGTTAGCTATCATAGTTAGCTAGCGAACAGTCATGACTACGAACATAGCACATCTAAATGAGACAGAAAGACAGCTATATTTAGAAAAAAACATTGATTATTGGCCTCGATCTATATTTATTACATTCAACTTTATTTTGTCCCTTAAAGTCTGCCCCAACTGTCTTTTCCCGACGTATACATTTATCTTGTACACAATCCATCCCCATACACCGGAGATAGCCTGAAGGCTTTCAAGATTATGTCAGCCTATTGGGACTAGGTGAATGGTTTAGTGTGTATCTAGCTTGCTGTGATTATTGTGTGTTGTGCCTTTTTGAGTGCTGTGCTTATGAAATGTATCACCCTTTTATATTCACTGTGTGTACTGCGTGATCTTACATTAATGTGCACCGTGTGAAATTGCATAGAACACTGTTCACCACACAGACTTCCCCTTGGGGCTCACTGATTGCTTCATTGCTTGAACCTGGACACATACCTGGACCATTAGTAACCTACCTATCGACGGGAGCGAGGGCAAGGAGGTGGGGTATATAAACAGGGAGCTGCTGGATTACGGGAGGCCCGGCGGGGACAGCGAAACGGAGACTAACGAACGGACGGACGAACGAACGGAAGGAATTGGGCTGCAACGGATGGAAGCAGCCCAGAACACGCTATCATCACGGAGAGCTGTATTGGAATAATCCATGCTCACAATTCCCGAGCAAAGGAACGTAAGCTTTGCCTCCTACTTGTATATGTCATTATTACTGTGTACGTGGCCTGCGGTACGTTGATCCTTTGCCTGACTATCCGAGGTCTGCTGGTGGCCAGTTCCGGGTTGGGACCGAAAGGATTCCAATGACCGAAGTCGGAACCAAGAGAAGCCAACGTGGCGAATATTCCAACGCTCACGATACCCAGCGTGAAGGGAAGTATTTGTTCCATCTAAACCCCATTGCGCTGTTTATTGCATTGGCTGAGTTTTAACTATTTATTTTACTGTGGTGCATGGACTGCTTGCTTCGAGAGGCCGTGACTGACGTCATTGGGAATCCCCGGAGAAGCCCATCGTCTTGAGGGGGGCGTCGCCCATGACGGCACAACAAGCGATCCACACTGGACAGATGTCAACCTTTATTTGACTGCAATTGGACCCCAGCTGTCTGCCAGCTCGCTACTGGGTTTCCCTTGTGGACATTTAACTTATTGAAAGACTGCTTTTAAAGATATAAATATCTTCAACCTTTTATACAAATAAAACTATTTTTTATAATTAAATACTGTTGGTACTTCTGTGTCCTGGGCATTCGTAAATTTAAGGAGGCAGCCATACGGCTGACAATTACAGATATCAATATGCAGTTGCAGGATGGGTGAACTACACCAAGATATGGCATCTGGAGACAAAAAATATGTATGTCATCTAAGGCTGCACGATTATGGCCAAAATCATAATCGCGATTATTTTGATCAATATTGAGATCACGATTATTTATCACGATTATTCATTCTTTCAGACGGAAATATAATTTTGCGCAACAAAATCGCCCAAATTCCCCTGTATTTTGGCCTGCATTATTTCAAATAAACACAACAACGATCGCAATGATGAAACATTAATTAAAAAACAAAACCACTGAAACCACTGTCACGTCTGCACTGATCTCGCTCCGGCCACGCCCCCGTGTTCAACGGTTGACGTTGATCTGACTGCCGGTAGGTAAGCTCCTAGCTAGCTTTAAGCTTGCTGCTAGTTTGAAGTGTTGAGCACTACACAGTAAACAACAGTAGATTCAGTCACAAAGATCATTTTATTGAATTTGTTCATCATTCTTACAGTTAGCGAACGTGGCTTGTCCTCTCATGCTATTACATTGTATTGTTTAGCAGCTGCTAGGTAGCTGATCTAGCTAAGATTCTAGAGCTCCGCTGACTGCCTCAGAAGATTCCTGCGCTAGCAAGAAGCCTTTGCTTGCTTACTGTTGGAGCTAGCAGTGTTGAAAGCAGTGAAAACACCCTGATCATGGAATAAATTACATTAAAACATTGAAGTCAACTTTGAAAACTAAGCAGCAAGACCTAGCTACAACAGTTAGCAAGCAAATATGTCTTGCTAGCGCAGGAATCTAAAGCTTGCTAGTATCTAGCTATGTTACCTACTTTGTCATTGAATATCAGTCTTCACCATACAAACACATGGCATATGTAGCTACAGTACTTAACGGAGTTTGGTAAACGGTTGTCCTGAATATGAGACTCTCCTGCTGTCAAATCAGGACCAATCAGACTGACGCCTCGCAAAATCACATCAAGCATTATTGCTGGTTACAATAACGGTGTTATCGAATGGTACAGTGTCTATTTCTCTGTAACTTTAAACAAAATCTAAGCGAGAAAACGAGGAAAAATGTACATACAAAACACAGCTGTCAGCGGAGTTTAGTCCGCCATCTTTATTTACAATTTGCAGTTGCCGGAGGGAGCTGGCGCACAGTTGTATGGATAATAGGCAGCTTCAAGGCTGCATCAATACTACCTTGAAAAATGACCGTCACTCGGTCGATTTCAAGGTATCTTATAAACCCGGAAGAGACAGAATAACGGTTTTCGAGCACGCATTTTAATCGCAGACGATCATCCTCATTTAATTGTGGCAGCCAAAATCGTGATCGCGATTAAAATTCAATTAATCGTGCAGCCCTAATGTCATCACAGGACATCTTAGTAATTCAAACAGCGATTATCAACCGATTTATTTTAGTGGTGGTTAAGAGTGCCAATGTGGGCTAGCTAGGTGTAGCTAAAGCCTTTAGTAAATGGCTAAACAGCTCGCTAACTATTAGCACTATAGCTTGCTCAGGAGAGTTTAGCTCTGATAAGACACAGCAATTATTCACGATTGTATCAACGTGCTGCATTTCACTTAACATGTCAGTCATTCCCAGGCTCTGAACACAAAATCAACATGTCCGTGGATAGTGGTGCAGGAAGATACAAAGTGTTGACTGCACAATCTGAAGTTAGATGTTGGCTGCCAGTTGTCTCTTCTAATTTGCAGCCAACCATTTATTCCGCCGATCTAAATCTTTTGGTATACAATTAAATTGTTTCTTTGGGTAATTTTCGCGATTATTGTCGCATCCATCAGCACAACATAAGCAGGGCATTTTAACTTTCTGTGGGTTGTGACCGACTATTGTCTGTATTGTGACCGACGCTCAGCTAGACTTTCGGACACAAAGATGGCGGCGCTTAAACGCAGTGACGTCACATGGTATCCATGAATACCGTTTCAACCGCGGTATACTCTTATTTTGAAATCCAATCGATTTATTTTTAGATAATGACTTCCAAACTATACATCATCCCACTTATTATACAGTCACTCGCCAAAACGATAGAAGACATTCCTCCAAAATACCTCTTTAACGATTTTGTTGCCGTTTCGTGATTTCCGTTTAGAAAAGGCAAATAGAACTTTCAAGTTCAGGTGTTGCGTAGCAACTCATTACTTGCTGACTTCCGGACTACTTGCGGAATGATATGATATGAAAGACGTGAATCAAAGCACAAAACCCGTTGCCAATGATGGTCACTACTTTTTCGCAGCAGTGAATATAAAGAAATTATGCTACAGACCTGCAAACGTTGGGGTGGCCCATTCAAATCAACTGAACTTTTTTGAACATTCTGAAGAGCCGTATAATAAGATACCTAGTTACAATTTTTAGGCACATGACCTGCAATGACTGTCATGCCTACTTGTTGAGTAATCGTCGACTGTTGGGAAAGATTCTACTGAAAGATCTAGCCGACTGAAAAATATGGACTGAAAAGTGTCTAGTGTAGCCATTTATTTGCAGATTCTGTTCCATTTTTCTCAATGATGGTCAAATATTAGTAGTTAAAGATGCACTATTTCGATAGTTTAGATTTATTTTCAGTATTTCATAGTGAAGGAGCTGTGGGAGCACAAGAACAGTGAGCGTCTAGCAGCGATTATCAGACATATACATGTATGTATATATGTCTATGGCGATTAGCTCCATCGTTTACTTGCGTTTGTTTACAGGCTTCCCCTCACCAATATTGCGGCGACGTTCGCACGTCGCAGCAACGGGCTGAAGCGGTCAATGTAATTGTCTGTGTAATTGCCAACTTCTTAATTTTCTTATTTTAATATGTGGCCATATAAGAAAATATTTTTCTCATCACTATTGCGTTAACATATGACCAAACATTGAAAAGAAAGTTAACACTTGATTTATCTTCTGAAAGTACATTAAAGAACCACTGAAAGCCACATAAGCACTGGACTATGCCACTACATACACTTTGTTTTAATCTTACTATTTAAAGATTCAATGGAAACGTTCAGTACAAAGTAGGCATATACTGGCCACCAGTGCCACCACTGTACTTAAGTCGTTTTTTTGGATATCTGTACTTTACTACTTATATTTCTGTTTACTTTTACCTCGCTACATTTTGCAAAGAAAACGGATACTTTTACTACGATACATTTCCCCTGAAACCTTCGTTACTCGTTACAAAATCAAATCATCTTTAGAAAAAAAAATAATCATGAGAGTGACGAGACCAACGTCGGGGACTGTGGTAGAACACAGACTGCAAGCAGGTTTGGCGAATCAGTGGTCCTAGCGCACGTTAATGCGTTATTGACCGTTACCATGGAAACACCAATGAGCGTGAACCACACAGGCCAAAAGTTAACATTGAGCGGTGGGGCACTTTCAGATGTGCCCCACGAAATCTGCCTGGCAACTAGACTGGAATAATGCGAAAACCGCCAGACCTGTACCCCGTGACTAAGAGAAAAAAAAAACATACCGTCAGATCAAAATCCGACAGATCAATGCCAGTAACGTTACTGCTAGTTAGCTATCTCTAGTTTTCGAGTATTTGGGAAGTGTTTTAATTCAGCCTACAATGAATAATGTAGACTAGTTGTTGAGGGTGCAATTTAGTACATTGTCGTTGGAAGATAAATTAGAAATTAAACGTTTGCTCAAGCAAAGAACCACCGCGCCAACTTCCTATTTAAGTGATCTGCATTGGTGAGTCAAACCTTTTTTTTTTTTTTTTTGGAGCTGATGGATGTATCAATGCAATCTGCAAGGACATCGTCTTTTTACAAAGTTTTGTTCATTTAGCAGCATGTTTTGTTGCTGTTATTTGTTTAAGTTGTGCCTTTCTCCTCATATTGTATGCCACACGTGTGCCACAAGCTTAATAAATTAGTCAAGTTATTTGAGCTATGTGTCTGTCTAATATTTTTACTTTGTTGCAATCATTTTACTTTAATGCTGTATTATAGGCAACATCTTTGTTTTGCGCTGACCGCTGAAGCATGTGAAATGTATTTGAAATAGGATTTCTGCTCCCTGCTGGCACTCAAAATGCAGCCCATATGCAGTCCATCTTACTGGTCCACTGCTTATAATAATCAGCTACCTCTAGTTTTTTGACGGTGACATGAAGTCATACAAAATTGCCCCACCAGAAATTTCAGGCTAAAATCGCCACTGCTCCAGATCAAGGCAAAATGGACTGCAATATGCAGTGGAAGGATATATCCAAAACATTAAGATCAACAACGAAGGGGACACAACAATAATGGAAGCAAAAGCACACAGGTCTCAATCCAAAAATTTGAAACCCCACGACCTCTTCATTAAATGCCACCAGCACAACCTTGTAGACTAGTCATGTTCTTTCACCGCTGGGTAAGATCTGTATATAATATTTCAAGCTAGCTAATAACCTACAAAGATTATTTATTCTTATTCTTTATTCCATCTCTGGCGAAGTATCTAGCTAGTTAGCTAGGATGGTGTCAATCTACACTACAGTAACGTAGCAGCATGGAGCAAAATAGCTGCTAGTAACGTTATTGTTCAAGGGATGTGTGTGCATGTTGCTAAAAGTATTTCACAGTCACTGTACAGATAACTTGCTTGTAAAACTGATGATCCTGATGTAATGCTATGGCTTTGTATCAGATTGCCAGGTTATTGCTCTCAGGTTGTGCCTTATGCATACCTTGGGATACTCAGGAGCCTATTCACAAAATGTTACAAAGATTAACATTTAAAAAATTCATAATGGCTTTTTGGGACGTTTTGTTTGAAGATGAACAAAACATTTTTCAGTTTCAAGTAATGACTGGGTTATTACTTTCGGTGCTGCTTTAGTATTGCCTATTGTGTTAAAATTGTGTTCAAATAAGGCCCAGTTTATAAGTATGCTCATTCTAGTCGGAATAAACTTCATAATTCTCAAAATTCTGACCCTCTGCTTTTTTATTAACAGCATTTACTTGTACTTTTACTTTCAATACTTAAGTACATTTAATATCAGAAAATTACTTTTGATACTTAAGTACAGTAAAGATCAGATACTTTAAGACTTTTACTCAAGTAGTATTCTAAAAGGTTACTTTTACTTGAGTCATTTTCCAGGAAGGTATCTTTACTTTTACTCAAGTATGGCTTTTGGGTACTTTATACACCACTGCTGGCCACTATTGCTTAGGCCAATAGCCTATTGAGGCAGTATTGTTTCTGCACCTTAGTGTTCTTAAGGGTCAATAAATAAATGATCATACTGTGTCATACATATGTCTGTGGACACATTTCGCCACCGCTGAAGTGTCCTCTTTTTCACAAACTCAAATCTGGTCACCCTACGTATAATAAACCGTGATATACCGTAACCGTGATATAAAATTACAAATACCGTGATGGGGGTGGGCGATATGGCCAAAATCTTCTAAGTCACAGCTATTATTACTCTGCATTTATGCAAGTATCTCATCAGTGACCAATCAGATCCTTCAACAACTGCTTTCCTCAGAAGCCCATGTCCATTAAATATCATATTCAAACATTTCAGAGCTTTATGGGCTTATAGCCCTCAGCATCCAATCAAAACTCAGACCTGCTCGGCGGTCCAGGGAAGGGAGCAGGCCTCGCCGATGGCCGTCAGCGCCTCCTTGGCATTGCCGCCACATTTCACGTCGCCGACCTTGTCCACCAGCCCGTCCAGCACAACCAAGGCCGAGGTCTTGGAAAAGATGCCCTTCTGGGCGATCAGACCCACGATGTGCAGCTTCATCTGCATCACCTGAGGCAGCGGGACAGAGAAGTGCTTAAAAAAAAAAAAGAGCTCAGATGTCCTTCACCTTGGTTCCTCAATTTAAACCTAAACAAGATTTTGGGATTTGATTATTGTCAGATAGCAGAGGGAAATACTCTTCCTCTGATTGTTATTTGTTTTTTTTTGTTTCCATGCAAACAGAGGCCATCTTGCTTGTAGTTGAACTGGCCGAAGGTCTGGGAGATTGTGGATTGTTAACGACAGATAGACTCGCACCTGGAAGTTGGTCTCCTTCCAGCCCGGCTTCTTGGCCAGCATCCGGACCAGCGCCTGGCACGGCATCTCGCTCCGACCCAACTGCTCCACAACCTGGAGGTGGCGAGACCAACAGCACAAACGAGTGTTTTCACCCACAAGCACCCCATTGTTTCATTTGACTGTCTGAGCAGGACTGGGCAAAAATGAGTGAAATGTGACCAGGCAACCCTGACTGGGTGGTTTGCTACTTGGAATTTACAAGGCCTTGACAAAGAGAGTGGAAGAATCGAAAGGTTACCCTCTGAAATTCTTCCATGCTGGCCAGCCGCTCCTTCCAGTTGCCACTGTCCAGCTGCTGCATACAGACATCGGGCAGCACGGCAGCAGCCTTCTCCTCACACACCTCCAGCTGATATACACACACACACACACACACACACACACACACACACACAAAAGTTTAGAGTCGCCGCATTATTTGCCAAATTTTCCATTCAAATCTCATCATAACACATAGTTTCTCTCTTTCGATAACAAGAAACGAGATGCATGTCTGAAGTTTGCTTACTGAGAGTTCAGTCTCTACAATCTCCTTGGTTTCTGGACCCTTCTTTGATTTCCCGCTAGGTGCAGTGGAGGGTCTTGTCTTCTTAGCAGGTCCAGCCGACTGAAAATACAAGGGATACAAAGGAAAGAACCTGAAAACCTGATATCTATCCATATCAAAGACATATTTGTATCAGAGAAGCTTATGAAGGAGAAAAAGACTCCTGGATTAGCAGGGTGTTGGCTGGAGACTAGATATCAGCTCCTCACCTTTGCTGCAGGGGCCTTTCTGGGAGGCCCAGAGGCCTTGGGTGGAGGCTCTGCTACAGATGCAGGCCTGGCAGTAGGCTTCTCCTTCTTTTCAGCTCCACCCGCTTTCTTTCCTCCGGCTAGCTCCACTTTATCAGCAGATTCTTTTATCTATTGAATCAGGAAAGACAGCTCCGTATAAGAACATTTAGCATACCATACATGCAGGTTCAGATGGCATTGAACCTTCTTGTCCAGCAAGATACATAAAGCATGTTTATAATCCACAGTTGTGTAATCTGGTCTTTACCTTATCAAGTTTGAGTTTATCCAGGTCAGACAAGAAAGGGTTCACGGCTTTCTCCCCCACTACCTTCATGGCAGTGCCCAGAGCTTCAAACGCAGCATCTCGCACTTCCGCTGCCGAGTCATTCACTTGCTGTTGGTTAGAATATTCGTGGTTAGAATCCAGGCATCAGAATGAACCACACCCTGTTACCATTCATCAACTTCTCTTGGCCATGTGTACCTTCAGGAGAGCGGCACACAAAGGCTTCAGAACACTTTTTGGCAACGTGGATGGGGTGCAATGGCGGAAACATCTGGCCAAGAACAGGGAGGCCTGCTGCTTGATGGATGGGTTTTTGTTGTCCATCACACCCAAAACATCCTCACTCAGATTTTGAAGAGTTGTCTATCGTCAAAAACACAAACAAACAATGAGCGAGGCCTATCGTAGTCCTTTCCCCTGTGGGGCATAATACAGTGCCAAATTCCAGGCTTCTCACCAAAAATGGCCTCGACACATCTTAGTAAATTATTTTTAGGGTATTGTTTTTTTGTGTCATCTCAAGCCTCACAACACTCACAGTTAGGAAGATTGCATCTATGGCCTCCTGTAAGGCCTGAACCACTGTGGGCTTCTTCTCTTTGAACTTCTCTAAAATGGTTGGCGCCACCTTCAAAGGAGCCAGGAGAGAGCATGCCATTAAGTACATCAACAACAGGCAACAACAACAACAAGATATATTTAGACCGGAATCGACTGAGGGGAAACAAACAAAAGCTCACCTGTCCTGCATAGGTCCCAAACTTCTTACGAAGGCCCACCGCTAATCCGGTGACGCATTTGGCAGCCAGCGCCACGAGCATCACATTGGAATCTTTGCCAATAACCTGTCAAACAGATTTCAGGGGATTTAACACACGGACCTACTTTACCCAATGATCTTATCTGCCAGACGTTTGTCTGCTGCTCAAATGGCTTAAGTCACCTTTTTCAGGGCACGGACAAGGTCCCCATAGTCTCCATTCTCCAATTTGGGATTTTTAGTCAAGGCGTCTACAGCTTCTAAAACTTCCTTCCTTTCCTGCCATTTCTTTGCTTCCTGTAACAGGTTGCAAGGAAGACAGAAAAAATTATGAGGTTCAAACACGGCCTAGAATCAAAATCATGAAGACTTTTTTCCCCCTCAGGGTTTGTGTGCACTCACAATTTTGTCATAGAAATCTTTAGGCAACTTGGACAGGACTTCCACAGCCTCCAGGAGCTCATAGGGATCAATAGGTTCTGGACATTCATCATCATCTTCATCATCTCCTGCAATGACATACAAATGATACGCTACATCAAGCCACTCAACTCAAGCCACTCAACTCAATAACAACAAAAGCTGATGCTATACAGCCGAACATCACAAATAACTCAACTCTCACTTCTGAAAAAGGGTACTTATTTGAGCTTTAAAAAAAGAAAAGAAAAAAAAAAAGCATATCACATCTTGGCAGACACCATCACATCTTGTTTTGCAGTAAAATAAAGATATCTCACACACACACACACACACACACACACAGAAAGTGGGGGAAAGACAGCAAGCTTACCATCCACCTGGTCTCCTCCTGCTGCTTGATGCTGCTCAAACTTGGCCTTCAGGTCCTGCTGGGAGCGCAGGAAGCGGGTCTGTCTGGGGGCCGATGTGGGCAGCTTCGTCCACTCCTCCTCCAACTCTTTCAGCTGTAGATGAGGAGACAGATGCAGGACATGTCCTTTATCAGCTTAAAGACCAGTTCAGAAAAACGCTCCAGAAACCCTTGGAAAAGCCTGATGAAATGCAGTGCTTTGACACACAAAGAAAGGCACCCCAAGGAGGATGCTTTCTTGCTGCCTCTCAATGAATGGATATTCAAGCATTGAGAAGCACAGCCGTTCATAAAAGCTGGTGTCTGTGACTTTTAAACAGTGGCACAGAATGGAGTATGCTGGAAAAGAAACCAACATCCTGAGAATGTATCGCTTTTTCAGAAAGGTATTGTGCACTCCTGAGTAATATTTTGAGCTCTCTTTTTCTCTTTCTGTTTATCTCTTTGAGATATAGAGGAAATCCTTCCTCTCCATCAACAAAGCCAGTAAGATGATCTTTAACTTACCTGCACAGAGTTGATGTTCTGCAGAGGGGGGCGAAGAGCATCTCGGATCCACCTATAAATCTCTACAGCAAGCAATTTGGCCTCATCTCGAATTGCCTTTTCTCGAGATTCAAACAGTTTTGGCAACAGTTTGACAACTGGCTTTAGGGTGACAATCTTGGAACCAAATTCACTGCAAAAATAAAAAGTAAAACATACAATGAATAATAGAATTAATTGACTAAATGGTGCATTCTGTTGGCCCAAAAAACAGCATCACCAATTTCCAATTAGTCAATAGATTATATAAGAAAAAACAAAACACAAAAATACAAGCAGGTCAAAACTAGTACTAACCCGAGTGCTCTCTTTAGTGTGTCAACGCATGTTACAACAATCTTGGGGTTTTTGTTGTCCAGTCCCTTAAGCAGCTCTTCCTGGACCACCTCAGCTTTCTCTATTTCTATATACATGAGGACGATATCTGCGCCCAGCTCTTTGGCCCGTGCTTTGGGCTGGTTGAACACTTTGTTGACCACTCCAGACACTACCTCTCCAGTTGTTCTGAAATACAAAATCAACCATGGCTGAATACTACAAGCACCGACAAAAGATTCACATCAGAGGTTGTGTACAAAAGATGTTTTGTTCGGCCAACACTGAGCCATCTAGTCAACAACAACCAGGCCTAACAAACAATATTACACTTACGCCTGAAGGGCGACATGTCATGACAACACACAAACACTCATAGCTAACATTGTTTGTATATGTGTGTATGGAAGAGTCCATGTGAGGTGAATACTAGCATCATATATATAATGGCTACTACAACTTTCTGAGAATAACTTTCCTTTATTGTTGTGTTTTCACCCAAGGACAACATGAACATGAAAGCAACTGCAGAAATGGTTACCCAAATTGATTAGGGACCTAAAGAGGCCCGCCAGAGCAAAAAAAAGAAGAAAATTGTTACTTACTTGCCTGCCACATGGGCATTCTCTACGTATGCAAGAGCAGCCTCCAGGCCTTTGAGCTGAGCAACGGCATTGGAGTCTGTTACAAATCTCTTCAAGAGTCCCAAGTATTTTCCCCATTCTGGGCTCTTCTCGTCCTCTATTCTCTGGAAGAGCTTCAGTGCTTCCTCGTATCCATTTAATCTTGCTTTCCATACCTTGAGGCCGAGCCATGCATTTAAAAAGAGAGAGAGAATGAGACTAAATGAGTTCATGACTGAGAGAACTGACCCAGTTTCCTCTGAGAGTCTGAAGACCTGTAACAGTCAGCAGTATGGCAAGGCAACATTTAGGGATGGCTTGCCATTATGGGAGCCAGAATCACTTTGCTCATTAAGTCTAAAAGCTCAGGGAAACTCAGGGAGCTTAGCATCAATTGCTCCGATTCATTGTTAGCTTCTCAAGAACGCATTGCATATGGGTACACTTCCAAAAATGCCTTGAGAGGCCAAATGGTACAAATAACATCAGAAACAGCCTGTTCTCAAGATTAGATCCTTTGTATAGAGGACTTCTGAGGTTCTCCATTCCATCAACTCCTGAGAAAGCAGAATTGCTAAGAATTCAAGCAACACAAGTGAACATGGACATTTTGTTCGAGACAAATCACCTTATGTTCACATTTCTGGTCAATAGGCAACTTCATCCATTCACTGTCGTCCCCCATGATGGCTTCTGTATGGGTGTGCCTTATCTGTTTAACTACACAGAAAATAAAAACATCATGAAAATGGAGTATTGCATGCATATTATAGAACAACAAAACACCATGCAAGCCCATTAGTATTAATATTAGTTTTGGCAACC
The DNA here is from genome assembly GCF_900700415.2 of Clupea harengus. Classification (NCBI taxonomy): domain Eukaryota; kingdom Metazoa; phylum Chordata; class Actinopteri; order Clupeiformes; family Clupeidae; genus Clupea; species Clupea harengus. Next base: position 3,561,746 of record NC_045154.1, read on the forward strand.
ATCCCATATTAATCATGGATGTGCATATATATAAAAAACAATACCTAATGAACATCTAAAAGGCGTTAATGATTAAGCTATACTCAAACCACCACATGCTTGAAGAATCCAATAAGAGCACTGAAAAACAACTGAACTTCTATCTTAGATATATATATACATGTAAAACATGCCTCCACCCAGCAACTGAGATGGCTCAAGTCGGCAGATCACTGTACAGCATTTTGAGTTGGAAATCTGTTGCGTCACAAACTGTGTGCTAGTGACAGTTCCTGTTAGAGTTGCAGCACATGTGTAAGGCTTTGTAAACAACAAATAGACATGAAGACGATTGCCATAATGTTCTCCGTGCCATCCAGAGTAATATTCCACACGGCCACTGATGCAGTACCACTGAGTCTATAAATGCTATGGATAATGGAGCAGATTGGCGTTTCATATTGCACGCAGATCCATCCAAATCCGTTAAACAGCTATGAATCATCATGTTCCTAGCCAGACTAGGTGAACATAATCCATGCGCATACCAAAGTGAAGGCGACTGCTGTGACGTTCATCACAAAATCAACTGTTTGGAAAAAAGCAGGTCAGCTCCCGCATATCTACCCTGGATTCATTAACACAAAACCACCAGTATATTGTTCATTTAACTTGGCGTCTGGCCGAATACCTTTATCTTGCTAGCAGGACTGTGATGGTGCCGTCATGCTGTTTACATCAATATGCGCACAGCTTGTTTGACATTACGTTAAGGTTAGCAATATAGCTAGCTATGTTTCACCAGCTGGCTACATAATAACAATAACAATACACTGGTAGTGTTGATTGTAACACTACCGTACATTTTGGAAGCGGGTTGTTGGGTCATATCAGAAGAAAACCATTCAGCTGCAGGGACGATTCCAAACAAGAGAGAGCAACTGATGAAGTTTTAATGCTACATAGGTATTATAATTTGCCTCGCCCACCCTTTCTAGGCTAAAGCAAAGGAGTCGATTTTCTACAGTAACTGAATTACACCAAGTTACAACACCCGAGGCATGGGGCATCAACACTCGAGCTACATATGTGGTTACTGTTAGGTAGCTAGTAATATATTCATCAATAGCTAACGTTCAATATGAATATATATATATTTACTCCAACCGGCTACATCTTTTGGATGGCAGCCACATCCGCAGGGAATAGGTACATGCAGGCATCCCAGCTCAGCTTGCTAATCTTAGCTTCGCTAGCTAATTTCTGGGGAAAGCAGACGAGCTACCAAGCTAGTTAACTTTAGCTTGCTAGGCTGCTAGTTAGCACATGAACAGGGAGGGCCTAACCTGGCAGGCTAGCATCCACTACACTCAAAACGGCAAACACGTACACCACCTCGCCATTTCAGTTGTTAACAATAAATGAATCGCTGCATAACCCCTTAATATGGTGTGGACATAAAATGGTTGGCATGACAGTGCAATCACAACACAACACGAGCACAAACTAAACCGACTCACGATTGTTTGACACAAGCGCTTGTTATTCCATCCACAACCAGGCCCCGAAAACGCAGCGGTGAGCACAATAAATGACTCTGTGCACATGAGTCATTACACAGCTGATTGTCTTTCCAGCGACGTCAAATTACTTTTTAGATACACAATGCACTTGGTTACGTTACCTGTGTTCAGACAGGGCAGGCTGGGTGATTTTATGCAGATGGTGCTGATACTCAACCATTACTCTCCGGGCTTTGAAACGCCTCCAAGGGCGGAGAGTCAGAAGGAGGGACCGGAGTGAAGAGCGTGTGCCTCAAAGCAGGCGTTTATACCCAGTGACGCATACGTGGGGCTGCCTTCAACCAATACGCTACTCTGTTTTGAGAGATTGACTGGGAAAGAAATATTAACGGCAATAATATCATTACAGTACGCCTTATTTTCAAATCAAGTAATCAGTGCACACACAACAGCAGATGTAAGACAAGTGAATCTTCATGAAATGGAAGCCTATGCAAAAGTTTTTTTTTTTTTTTTACTACACATTTAACCAACTTAATCATAGAGGGGTTTTAAATCACTTCAACTCCCAAAGAGAAAATGTTGAACATATTGCTCATATTTAATCTCAACATTACTGACTGTTGATTATGGTGACACCACACCTTCAAAATGCAGAAAAGCACACTGCGTTGTATGTCTGGGAACACATTGCTATAACACTTGTTTCAGGGGGTGCGCTTTATGTATGTGCACCGCCATTTTTGTTGTGGTTGCTCAGATGTCATAGAAACCTCAAATCAGAAGAAATATTTGATTAGCTACGTTTATCAGTTGAACATACAACCTAAATTAAATGACAGGGTTTCACCAGACCCGGATAGTTTTGTTTTGACATACAGCGCGAAATGAATTCTGATCGGTTTGCACTCTCATTTGATGACTATCTGGGTGAGTGTGTTTCGTTCGGTATGGAACTAGACAAGCATGCAAAGTGCAGTAAATGGGTAATAGCCGTTAACTCAGCTGAAGCCCTAGACGTTACCATTTGCCGCCTTGCTACTCTGCAAATGTAGGCATGTTTTCTTTGCATGCTAATAGGTTGGGGGTGCTTTCGATAATTACGCAGCGATTCAGACCATAATTGTTCATATGATGTAGTAATGTTGGCCAATGTAGCGCATGACAGTCCATCTGCAGTAACTGAACAGTGGGCTCAAGTCTGGCTTGGTAGCCAAAGTCACTATGTTTTGGTCATTCCTTTTAATATCGGTTTCTGCTCAACAGCTGAGAAGAATGTTCTCCTCTATCTGAATGATGCAGTTACACAACTTCTTGAACATAAGGAGGAATACACTCAGTTTGGAGTTGTTCGTTACTTTGCTGAGTAGTAAGTTATGATATGAGCGACCCGTGACATTACTATTACTCTGGTAACAATGCCATCACATACACATATGTAAGAGATTAGTTGACAAATGTGGCTCTCTTTTTTCTGAAGTTACGAAGTAGGACGCTGAATGATCATCTAGAACAAGTAGCCTACATTATAACGGTATTGATATACTGAAAGCTGCCGGTTTTTGAACTGTCTGAAAGGCTTCGTCTCTTGGTCTACAGCTTCAACAGCGTGAAGAATGGCAACCATGTCCTTTTCAGAGAGTTCAACTATATAAAAGCCTCACCACACAACCGTGCGTCTTTCATCAGGATATTCTGGAGATGTTTCAGGCAAATCGGAAAAAATGGAGGTACGTTTGAAAAACATTTATTGGATAACACAATGTGTGTCTTGTGTTTAATTATTGTTAAGTAATGCTCACTTTTGTTTGGGAGACAGATCTCCTGGCAGCAATGGAGTACAGCTCACTCCTGCAACTTTTATGTCCAGACTTTCCAACAGAGATGGTACAAAATGCAGCCAGGTTGGACACATGAGAAAATTAAATTAGGTTGTTGTTGTCATCATTTATTATCAGTTATTATGGCCTCTCTTCATAGTGATACCCATGTTATCATTTAACAAAAGCATTTGTTATTCTTTAGGATTGTGCTGATTGATGATGCATTGGACAGCATGATGTCTTTCTCAGACTTCTTGTATTCTTTCCAAATCCAGTTCTACTTTGAGGGTATGGCAATTCATTCAATATCTTGTTTCATATACCTCTATTTATTATATGTTTATCATATGTGTAATTTATGTTCAGAGTACTTATATGTTATGTTATGTTATTTTATGTTATGCTATGGTAGGTTGTAGGTGTCTTGTCTTAAGAATTTCAGTGCCCAGTCTGACTCTGTGTTGTTCTGTGCATCTGACAATAAAATACTTGAACTTTAACTTAAATGTTATATTTTATACATCATTGTAAATTAAATGTAACAAATGTGCAAACATGAGTTTGTTATGATCCTTAGTTAAGTATTTATGTACACCTAAGATTGAGGCCTTTAAAAGGGAAGGTTAGTCTCAATTCTGAAAGGTAGACAGTATTTCCAGTTTGATTATACTCAAGCTAGAAATGCGTAGGAGGCATCACACACAACCAACCATTACAATCTTAAAAAAAGAGATCAAACAGAGTAAAAAGAATGTCTTGAAGATGAGTTAAAAAAGTGATGTACACCTCCATGCATGGACCATCACACACGTATTTTTAGAAGCCTCCGCTGAAAGAGTTCCTGTCCCTAAGGGACTCACTCGTGAGAATAGATAAAGGGATGAGATCAGCAGGCCCCTTAACAAACAGACTGTTCCGACTTAAGAGCGGCCGCTCGCTGGAGATTCATCTGGTTTCTCTCTCTCTCTCTCTCTCTCTCTCTCTCTCTCTCTCTCTCTCTCTCTCATGCAGAGTTCCTGGAGAGTGTGTCGGTGATTTATCAGGACCTTCTGTCGGGCAAGAGTCCCAACACTGTGATTGTCCCCACCTCGTCCTCAGTTGAGCAGCTGAACAGCGTGGCTGAAGATGAGACCAAAGCACAGGAGGCTGTGGAGTCAGCCATCTTTGCAGAATGCATCGAGGCCCTGTGTGAGAGGCTCAAGCATAAGTAAGACCGTGTCTCAGAATAGTATTATGTAATGATCTTTGATAGATGCCATTCAGTCTGTAGTGAACAGCTTTAGCATGTGCAGACAACTTAGTATTCCCTCAATGTGTCTGTCTCTCTTTGTCATACACAAATGATTATTATGTTTGATTAGATTATTGATCCAGTTTTGGTTTTCCAGTCACCCCTCCCCCTCTACAGTCAGAGAGATACTGGCAAATTCTCAGCGGGTCTCCTTCTATGGCTTCCTAATGGCCATGACAAAAAGTGAAGAGATCAATCAGGATATCGGTGAGAGTGACAATATCACATGTTGCATCATACTTTTGGTCACTGCCACAAAAGCTATTGTTTTAGGGTAGTTATCATTGGCTGTTGGGTCAGCTGTTTATCTAAGCAATGCAGCAACCGAGTTGTGTGTATACAATTCTTATTTAAATTGTATTTATTCTATCCTCTTATATGATTCTCAAATTTCTTGTTTGTCTTTGTGTTCAGCTTTGAAGAAAAATCTTTAAAAAAAATAATATATATACAGTATATATATGGTAACTGTGGGCTATATGGTTACTCTTTAACAGGAGCTTTACCAAATAAGTCAGAACTGCTCATCGACCCAGAGATGGACCTGGAGCTGGAGAGACTGTGAGTGGACCGAACACAGATGGTCCTGCGATAAACAATCAGATCGTACATTTAGTCATTAGATCGTTAATCAGCTGTATACCTCCTAATGTTATTATAACGAGATGAGAAGAGTTTTGTGTTATTGAGCACAGATAATTATAGCCCACCCAAGAGAACCCTTTTCCCCCTCAACTCTTCAGGGTCATGCAAGGTGCTGAAGAAACCATAACTGTGATCTATTGGGACTGAAAGCTTGGTTGTGGAATTGTGTAGATAACTAATGTAGTTACAATTAGTGATTAATGCTAGAAAATATATCAAGCAAATGCCTCCTAACAAGTGGAATGTATATGCTTCTTATTGCACAATGTGTGCAGTGTCTGTTATTTTAATAGTTTACTCTCCAACATCAGTGTCTGTTATTTTAATAGTTTACTCTCTGTAACATCAGTGTCTGTAATCTTAATAGTTTACTCTCCAACATCAGTGTCTGTTATCTTAATAGTTTACTCTCTGTAACATCAGTGTCTGTAATCTTAATAGTTTACTCTCTGTAACATCAGTGTCTGTTATTTTAATAGTTTACTCTCTGTAACATCAGTGTCTGTTATTATAATATATTACTCTCTCCAACATCAGTGTCTGTTATCTTAATAGTTTACTCTCTGTAACATCAGTGTCTGTAATCTTAATAGTTTACTCTCTCTAACATCAGTTCCGTTATACACAGCAGTTTTACGTTGTACAGTAGTTTCAGGTAGCGGAGACAGAGTAGTGTATTTCTCATGTGGTGCCTACACGACCTCATGTGGTCTCTTTTACGCCCTCCCCTCTGCCTGCAGCATAGCACAGATCTCGGTCAGCCCCACCTCCAACAGCAGCGGGAGTACCACGGGTCTCAAAGAGCTGCCCAAGAAGGCCTCGCCACGCAAGTCCCTCCACCACCGCAAGAGGATCGAGATGGAGAGCGACGGTTCCACAGAGGAGACCGACTCCTCCGAGAACTAGCGCCTCACACTTGCATGTCCCCGTGACACAGGCACGTGGCCACACCACACCTACAGCATCAACAGAACTCAGCATTCATGTCAGTAGAGGCAACATGATATTCTCCAATGGCACGAGACCGCTTAGCTTTTGGAGAACTAACCAGTATACCTAACTAGAATTTGAGCTAATTGCCCAACTCCTTCCATTCCTGATATTAATGTGTACATTGCATATTATACAGTGCAAAGTTCCTATTTGTATTTTTTGAGTGTTAACTATTTATTCTGTTGTGTTAGCTATTTATTATCTGATTATGTTACATCACCACTGGAATGTCATTGCATTAAAGAGATTTGCACCTACCATTGTCTCCTTCTGTTGCACAGTTAGTTAAGCTTAGCTTTCAAGACCTTCTGAGTTTTGTTACACAACTAATAAACTACCATTCTTTTACAAATAGCATTTAATAGGACTTCCACAGTGCTCACAGAATCATTCAAAATAAAAAAGACAATATACAATGTTTAATCATAACCAAAAATAAAATAAAATAGGCACAATCTGTGATTTTGCATGATTGATATGAAGACACGCATGGCCTCAGTTCTACCACCCACAGACACACGGCTGATAACTTTTGGTATTTTTGAAAGTATTAAAGAATTCATATAATCTGCAATTGCTCATAATTCTGCTTCACTGAAAAAATACATGGTCACATTAAAACTGAACATTCAGCATTAGACATATTCACACATCTCTCCGCACTCCAGTCATTTCCATAGGTACTGTCAAGATTCCGATGAAACATTTATATACACACTATGCCAGAGATAGCCGATGAGCATGTGACTCCAAACACACTAGTATTAAGCTTCCATGTATTCATTGTTATATCCGTATCTGATCTGAAATGTAACAAGTGGTTTAGTTTGTCCAAGCTTCCACTCCTCACCATTTTCAATGAACAACTTTACATTTCTGTAATAATAGTTTGTGAGCAGTTGAATAAATTCAATATATTTGGTATTCATAGGCTACACAAGAGTTCAGAGTACAGAAGCAATCAGGGAGTCCAATAAGGCGTCACTCTTAACAGTGAGGCAAAGGGCAGAAGTAGCACTCATTTGTAGCGGCAGCTCCATGGTAACTGCCATGAGCCCAGGAATGAAACAAGGAATGGCCAGTAAACGTTCAGTGAGAGACACTGTAGGTCAAACCCAGTTTACTTTGAGCTGTGTTACACTGCTTGTGCCAACAAACGCTTTACCTTACAAACGGGTGTGGCGATGTCTTTTTACACTGTTATAGAGACCTATATGCTGTGAGATACAATTCAATTAAATCTGTGGGTGGTCGGGAGTAACTGGCACCTGGGAGTCTGCTCAAGCTCTGAGGGTGGTCCTTATAATCTGTATGGTATTGTGCTTTCAGTTCATAGACAAGAACTGCACATTATAACCTGCTTGATCATGATTTATACCACGCTGACACTCAAGTTCCCTCAACATCAGACTTCAGACATCAGAATATAGCAATAAAAAGACACAGGTCTTTCCATCTAAAACCAGTAGGTAGGTAGACTCGGTTACAAATGGCAATTCCAGTAGTATGGAAGCCAATGTCATGACACTTAGTATGGATGTGAAGTTATATTTTTGTCTACATCAGACCCCAAAGTAAAAACAACCATTAAATGGACTTCTACTGACCATCATGCAACACTTTATAAATGATCTATCGTGATGCAAAACATTAAGGAGGTGCAGTGCAGGTTACTCGAGGAAGATATCTTCTGTTGGACAAGAGTATGCCATGTGTTCTTTGTAGTACTGCTGGAATGCTTTCCTGTTAAAGAGAGAGATAAATCATCCATCTGGAGCTAAAGTCTATTATGGATAACCATCCTTGTTTAAACAGTAATTATAGCCTTAAGTGATAATAATGTTACAAAATGGAGGGAAATGGCTATTGTTACTCTGGGAAAGAGGAATAAAGAGAAACAGGAGTGGAGATGTGTGCTTGACTCACCCCACCGACTCAGCCAGGACTGTGGTGGAATCCTCTGAGAAGAAGACGTGACAGGCAAACTTCTGATAGGCTGGGTGTTTGGTAATCAACCCGAAATACCTACAAAGAAAACAAAGACTTGGTCATTCCGTAATCCTGGTTACAACACTGTACCAGAGAGGGTTTAAGGACACTTCGAAATCAATGACTGAGAACTGTTGCTGGCTTTTAATTGTATATGGTTGCGCGCTTGGGGCAAAAATCTTGTCCTAACTTACTTGTTGTTTTTTGGATGGCATCCACAAAATGAAATGTTCTTCAGCTGAAAGAAATGACAGCACTTATCCCCCTGTGAAGGAAGAAAACATGCGTCATTCTCTTTCTCCCTTGCACAGATCAGTGTGATGATGAGGGCAGCTCAGTACATGCAGGCGCAGACTGGTTTAAGATCCTTGGGCTCTGACACTGGGCCTCTGAGAGCTGGCTTTGTCTCTGGCCTGTGGACAAGGGACCCTCCAGCATCACGAGTTGTGATTTAACCCCAGTAAATCTGAAGGGAGGTGGTTATGCAAGGGGATTACGTGCAATGGATGGCTGCAGTGCTGCAAAATATCCTCCTGGTGGCAACACTGACCTTAACAGGCACCATTAAAATGACACATGAAGTGTATCATTAAGACAGACTGCCTGCTTTCCATGACATTGGCCATATTATGTAAGGCTGAGCAGAAATCTGATTTAAAGGGGTATTACTGTGAGATTACTATAAGGTCCAGTGTACATTAATGCTGGGCAACATACACTACAATGAGGGGGAATTTAATAACATACTCTCTCAGAAGACCGGCAGTCATCTTGAACAATGATCTTCACGCCCCTCATGTTGATCTCCACAACGCACATTGAAGGAGGGCTGTAGTGCATCTGCAATCTTCTGTTTGTAGCAATCTGTTCACACGTGACAGTCATGCAAATGCTTATCAGGATTGCAATAATCCAACAGTTTATATTATGTATTTGTATAACGTGTATAATGTGTATATCAAATGAAAAGTATAGTTTTAACATGAAGTGTACCTTATGCATAGCTGCACAAAGAACATCATTCCCTTTATGATACGGGACTGGAACAGAGCCAAGGAATTTCACCCAGAAGGTATCCACCCAGTCACCTTTCTCCTCTGATATAAAGACAACAAGCCAGGAAGAAATCAATAAAACTGAATTAAAATGAGAAAAAAAAAATCTGCAGATCTGACATAAAAACCCTTCATGCAACAATGTAAGTTGTCATCAGATCCAGATCAAGAAAAAGAAACGACCATGGGAACTAACCCACATAAAACCCCACATGTCTACTGTAAGAACTGTCTGTACTATCCACTATACTCTGCCAGTTTATCGCCATGCGAAATTACATGAATTCAATTCAAATTCAAAATTTAAGTGAATAAAAATGGTCCTGAACCTTTAGGGTGTGTGGTCTCCTTGGTAACCGTGACGGCATAGAATGCGGGGAAGATGCCACGGGCACCGGTGCGCATGTTGTACGCCTCGCACCAGAGGTCCTCGGCTTGGGCCTCCAACAGTAGAGGGTCATCCGCCTCCAGCTCCAACTCGTCCTCATGACGCGGGACAAACCTGCCCAGGCCAATACACGAAACAACTCAGCATCACAACTCAGCTTTCCTAGAAACCTTTATAAGCCTGCTCATGAAGCCTGTGTTACCAGTGCTACCAATATGACAAGACAACAGCCTATGTATCCCAAGTCAAAGGGATACGTAACATAGGCTACCCCTTTAGGATCTGACTCTGCATGTCACGTATGTATAACTAATCCAGAGAACCTGTACTAGCCTGTATCACTCAGGGGCATTGTACCCACATGCCAAATAAACACTGTTCAATGACTGCACATAATTAACAGCTTCCATTGGGATTTGGATTGTAGGATTTGACCCTGCATGCCACATAAGAATAAAACACCAGGCACACAATTAGAGTACCTTAAAACCTGTTCCAGTAAAAAACGCTTAAACACTGTTTCAGCTGAGCTGAAGTAGTACTAAAAAGCTGACTGAAAACGCTATAATCAATAACAAAGCGAGGCACTAAATCAATATTTGTGTAAATGTGAATGACCTGAGTGCAGCACTGACAGACAAACAGACAGAGAGATAGAGAGACAGGCAGTCAGACAAACAGACAGAGAGATAGAGAGACAGAGAGACAGAGAGACAGGCAGTCAGACAAACAGACAGAGAGATAGAGAGACAGAGAGACAGAGAGACAGAGAGATAGAGAGACAGGCAGTCAGACAAACAGACAGAGAGATAGAGAGACAGGCAGTCAGACAGACAGAGAGAGAGATAGAGAGACAGGCAGTCAGACAAACAGACAGAGAGATAGAGAGACAGGCAGTCAGACAAACAGACAGAGAGATAGAGAGACAGATAGACAGAGAGACAGAGAGACAGAGAGATAGAGAGACAGAGAGACAGAGAGACAGAGAGATAGAGAGACAGAGAGACAGAGAGACAGACAGACAGAGAGACAGAGATATAGAGAGACAGAGAGACAGACAGGCGGGCAGACGGAAAGAGACATTTACAGATTAGACACACATGCATACATTATAGGTTAGATACAGAAAGACAGGTGGGTACAGACATACATAGAAACACGTTCATTCGAGATAGATACACATACAGAAAATTCCTATGCAATGAGTTTCAACATCTAGCCTTTATCAGGAATACAAATAATATACTGTGTATAATATTGTGAGTACTATACATAATGTTGTGAGTCTGCTGACTGATCCTACCTGAACACTGCTCTGTGACTCTGCTCACGTTCCTCCCCAGCAATGACACAGGAGAACAAACCAAAAGTCTCTGCACCTGGGGCCAACACATGAAGACAAGCGTTTTGAGTTAAGTTCAGTCCATTTCCTCAACAGTGTTTTGCTGTGGCTGAAAGAAGCAGGCCGGTTGGGTTAGGTTGTTTTCAATCCTCTTACGAGGTACAAACATTTGTTGATGCTCTAGGGACCTTCATAAGAAAGCTGCCATTGTGTGAGCTGTGCCACATGGCTCTGTTCTTGGGCCCCTGCCATTTTTGCTGATGTCCCTGCTATTTCAGAGTATAGTTCTTTCTCATACAATAGATATACTTACTTATTTTACAACCTCTGACAATTACCATTTAGCGATATTCTCCTTAGAAAATCAAAGCATTGCACCAGTCACACCACTAGTAAATGTACCAAAAGGCAGTAGTTTATATCAGCAGTAATATCTTCACTTTAATTACAAAGTACTTGCAATTAAACAGCCTTCAATCTATATGTAGTAAAAAAAATATTGATTTCTCTATTAACTACCTTTCAATTAGCCAACACTACAGGACATGTTTATGTGTCTACCTCACATCTTGTGCAGACTTTCCCATATCAAGACTAGCAAAAGGTTGCAATTTTCAGAATCTGGCAAGGGATCTGATGACATCTTGGTTCCATCTTTGCGCTAAGCCAATTGATTTCAATCATTAATGGTACCACTTGAATGAAAACATACAATCAGTCAATCTGACCAAGAACCAAATGTACAAAATAATATCTGTTTGTTTTCTCTGCTATGAAGTCTTATATTTGAAAAGCTTTCTAATCATTGTGGTGAGATTTTATTTGCAGTTGTCAAAAGCTGTAGGTACGAAATTGGTGATTTAAAAAAAAGTGGTTGGAACTTGTCCCCAGTATAAAAGACGCCTATGGCAGTTGTAATGCAGGTATTGGAGGGCTGAATGTCTATGGCAGTTGTAATGCAGGTATTGGAGGGCTGAATGTCTATGGTAGTTGTAATGCAGGTATTGGAGGGCTGAATGTCTATGGTAGTTGTAATGCAGGTATTGGAGGGCTGAATGTCTATGTCACCAACCTGATAAGCGAGAGGCACGCCGATTGGCAAAAACGTTGCGGAACTTGCGTGAGCGTGGAGCGTCCGAGCTGGAATCCGTGGTGGTGGCTACCGAGAGGCCAGAAGACTGCTCTCTCTTTAATCTCCTGTGTGGCCTCTTTTCACCCGCCTCCTCCTCCTCCTCTTCCTCCAGCGCCGACTCGTAGACGGTGTTGTCGTCACTGTCGCTGTCCTGGTAGGCCTTGTAGCACTGCTTGAGGCTGACCAGCTCCAGCTTCGCATGCTCGTCCACCACCAGCGTGTACTTGACCGAGTCGTACGAGAGGCCGCTGGCATCCGAGCTGCTGACGGTGGGCTCTGCAGCAGCAGGCTTCCCCTCCGCCTCCACTGCTGACGCTCCTGCTCCTGCCGCCGCTGCCACTCCTTTCCCAGCCACCGCAGCCCCTGCAATGTCCTCCTCTTCCTCCTCGTCCACCTCTGCTATCGTTCTCCAGGACGACTCCCTGCCCACGGCTTCGCTGAGGCTGACAGTCCGGCGGGGTGGCGTCGGGGGGTAGACCCCGTCATCATCCTCGTCCTCCTCGCTGATGGAGGGCTTGTGGTTGTGGTGGTGTGGGTGGTGGTGGTGCTGTGGGCACGGCGGGGCCTCGCTGTCTGAGCCCAGGGACATGCGGTTGCTGTCGCTGCTCTGTGACAGGGACGGCCTGCCGCTGCTGCTGCTGTCGCCGTTTCGCCTGAGCCTGACCTCGACTTCCTCCTCATCCTCCTCTTCCTCTGGCTGGTCATCCACGTCGGTAAAGTTCATTTCGACCACCCCGCCGAAATAGCGTGGGTAGCGCTCCTGTTCCCTGCAGACGCCCCCGTTCTGCGTGGGGTAGAACACCGTCTCCCTGCTCCCGTTCACCTTGCTGTAGTGGACCTTCTCCACGCCGCCCTCCACAGCGGCCACCGAGGCACGGCAGCTCTGCACCTGCTCCCGGACGGGCTCCCCGGCCGTCTCCCTCATGGCTGGCTCAGTGGCGGTGGTGGCGGTGGAGGTTTTGGTGGCAGCCTTGGACTTTACTGCACTGGGCTTGGGGCGCTGAGTGGTAGAGGGCTTCTTCTTAGGCTTGGTGTCCCCGCCTGCCCTGTGAGAGGAGGTGGAGGTGGGGCCGGTGGCGTGCTTGGAGCCAGTCCTGTCACCCCGCTGCACTTTGCCTCCATCGCTACCCTGTTCTCCTGCCACACACACACACACACACACACACACAAACACACACAAACAAGATTATTTATTAGGCAACAAGCTGAAGTGGATTATGGAGGTAATATCCTGGCTGCATATGCTGCATTTCACACAAAAAGCACAGACCGAATGTGTAAATCCCCTGCTAATAGAGCTGCCACTCCAATGAGTAGAGAATATTAAAAAAAGCAGCCCTTATAATTGGCCCCATAATGAGCTTTAATAACCTTAAAACATCAGGGACCTGCAGTGTTCCGTGCTCTAGTGTAAAGCAGCTCATTTGAATGCAGTTCAACTCACCTGTTACTTTGTCTCTCCCTTTCTCCTTCCTCCTGTCCTTGTCCCCAAAGGAGTTATTGTTTATTGTGTCCTGTGATAAATAGTGAAGGCAAAGGACATACATACATTTTTTACATAGAAGAAAAGCCATCGATACAGCAGAGTACACATTTGCCCTTGACACACAAATCCCTTTTTCTGACTTACACACACACACACACACATATAAAATAAACACTCACTCACACACATTGATCACTGCATTAAAATGTGTACATCACGTGGCATTATGCAGACACAGTGTGTAGCAGCAGTTAAGTGATGCCAATCTGCTGCCAAACATCTACAATCAATGTCTGCACTAGCAGTGACTCAGGCCTAGAGGGTGCAGTGCTGACGTCACAGTTCTGGGAAGTCAAAATGGGGAGAGAGAGAGAGAGAGAGAGAGAGAGAGAGAGAGGTAGAGAGAGAGAGAGAGAGAGAGAGAGAGAGAGAGAGAGAATGCTTCCATCACAGACAGAGAAAGAGAGAGTGAGGGGGAGCATTAGAGGGAGGTGAGTGAACGTGAGAGAGGGAGAGTAAGAGGGAGAGGGGGAAAGAGAGGAAGCATTTCCCTCCCTCTAACTGGCTTTCACGACTCAGGGGCCTAATAACAGCTGTTGCCACATCATCAGAACTCCACTGTCATGTCAATGAGGAGGGTGACAGTGTTAAAAAAATTGAGGGTGTGACTGCACGTGTCTTAGAGCATCTGGGCACAACTACAGTTCCTCCACTCTCCTTGGCTATACTCACTGCATCAATATCCTGAAGACCTATGGCTTTGCCTCAAGGGCCTCTGGGGAAAAAAAACCACTAAGACCAATCTACAGTAAGCGTGCTTCCAGTACAGACACACTTAAATCCACCACCCAAATCCTCCCTGTTCCCCAACAGAGTTGTGGACGTCAGTTTGTGTTCCTCACATGTAACGCCTTCCAGATTGAGCGGGAGGGAGAATTAGCGACCTCCTAATGCCCATCATGCCCTTTGAGCTGACAGGCTGTGCCAGAGCCACACGAGTGACCGCCCGCCCGCCCGCCCGCCACGAGAGCTGACACAGCCAGGATTAGGGATTACGGGAGATGCCCTGCGTCCTAGCCTGGGGCAACAACAGGTCTGCAGAACTTCAGATGGTGGAGGGGAACCTCAAATTTGGAGAACCCAGCTGAAAACCCACAATACATCCCCCTGTTAGAGGAATGGATACATTTTGCACCGTTGATAAATTGTTGAAATGCTGATTGTCAGTAATTTAAGCCTGTATAATAACAATGATCTCTAACCTCACTGTTCGATGAGCTATGGCCTCTGAGACATTCTGAGATTCTACCTTCCTGACAAGACAGATTTGATTAAGCTAATATCCCACCTCAGATCTACATTAAATGCCATAGTCAAGTTTACATTGCAATATCTATAATAGAGTCTGAGGGAGGATATTAAGCAATCAGGGCAACTACTGAAGTTAGCAGCCCTTTCGCTTCAGTGGTGTTATCTTGAGTAGAGGGCTGAGTCAAATACACGACAGTGAAAGCCACACTATAGATTATAATAAGAGAGGAATCCCTCTCCTCTCCAGACCCTACTGTGTGCACTGGATTGAGCTGCCTTTTCTTCGGCACAGAGGCCTTTGTCCGGGCAATTACTTGAATCCTTGCCTTCCTCCTTGCGTGGCATGACAGCGCTCTCCTCACTGTGCACTTAACTCAGAGTACTGCCTGTAGGCTCCACAATAACAAAAGGCCTTAGATTCAGCATTCAGGTAAGGCAACAGCAGGCCGCTGACAGACACAAGCCTCAGATGGCCTTCATGGGAGGGCAGGAACATGTTGGCTTGTTGCCCTAATTTAATACCTTCAAATACAATACAATCAACGAAGAATAATCCACACAGTAGTGATTCCAGTACTTCAGAGTCATTAGTAACCACTCTCCACCTGTCAGGAAACCATAATGAAAACATACATAGCCAAACATAGCCCTCCACAGCATAGGGAAACACTGAGAATGAATTCAGGACCGACCATCATAAGCAGGCCATCCTTAAAGAACTGAAACAGCCTGACACAATACAAGTCACCTGAGCTCCAGACACGACACTCTCCCCAGTCAACCATATTCAATATGTATTCAGGTCAGGATATAGACATCATGTATGGAGCTACGTGAAATCCTAGCCTGCGAGGCCGGTGGAGCTCTCGCTGCTCTCGTGCGGCGGCCATAGACACTGGGTGTTTGCCACGCTGTCAACAACACCGTCTCTCCCTGCCATCCATATCCTCACCCCTCCCTGCCAGAGCCTTGCCAGACAGATAGAAGCAAAAAGGCACATACACAGTCAAAGGGGAAGGGTCCAGGCCTGCTGCCCCCCTCCCTCACTGCTCACCTGAGTGCGAGGCACCTGGGGGAAGAGGTTGAGGCTGGTGGGCCTTTTGGGCCGATACGTATCCATGACGATGGGGTCTTGCTCCCTCAGCAGAGGCTGTCGGACGTCGGGCGGCGCGGCTCCCACTTGCCCCTCCCGCTGTCGTGGCTGCTGCTGGGCCGCATCGACGGGCTCCTTCCTCGTCGTCCTCCGCTCCTCTTCCTCCTGCTGCCACTCGTCGTCTTCCTGTATCCCACCCTCCTCTGCATCGATCAGGTCCAAGTGGAGCATCTCCGACTGCAGCTCCACCACCCCCCGCCTCCTCTCTGCCAGCCTGGTCCCCTCATTGGCTGCCACAGACATGTGACCCTGGGAAGATCAAGTAGGCAGAGTTTTGAGTCAGAAGGGAGGGAGGAAGAGCGAGAGAGAGAGAGAGGGAGAGAGAGAGAGAGCGTGAAGGAGGGAGGGAGGTGGCTGCAGAGAGGAGAGAGAGAGAGGTGGGGGGAGAGTGAGAGCGAGCGAGCCAATCACAGCCCAGCATGACATCATCAGCCTGGTCGTCTTCCTTCTCCCTCTGCTGCCGGTGACACTAATTCAATCAGAGAACAATAAACGGCACCGCCGAACAAATACACCAGACACATCTGCGCGACTACGAGGGGCCATCCTCTAATTGACAAGAATAATATAATCAAAAACAGATCTTCCTTTGTGAGGACCTGCATTCAAAAACACTGCTGCACTCCACATGGAGAACAACCCATAAGGTCTCTATTACAACCAGAGCTGGTCATGGAGTCCCAGACTGGGCTGTGTGTGTGTGTGTGTGTGTGTGTGTGTGTGTGTGTGTGTGTGTGTGTGTGTGTGTGTGCGTGCGTGTGTGTGTGTGAGCGTGTCACCCATGTCTATCAGTAATCTCATAATGGCTTTGGACCATTGGCAGCTTGACCGCGTCTGCTTCTACTCCCTCATTCTGACGAGCTCCAAATCAACAGGGGGGCTCTCCTCCGACACATCAGCCCCGCCTCCCGTAACCTCCCGTGTTCCAATAACCTTGACTCCCGCACCCCGCTGTGCGTCTAAGACATCTCAATCAAATATGGTGGCCAGAAAGACCCTGGGAGTAAAGTGCTTAGCAGCATAATGTGCATAATGTGGACGTATGGCTGGAATCTGGCTTAATCCATCACTGAGATCAGAGAGCTGCGGTTCCTGTACTCTCTCTGGAAGCCTCTACATGCTTGTGTTAGCCGACTGCCCTCCAACCGAGCTGCAGGACTCCCTCCCTCCCTCACGTTACTAGGTGACAACACGACGACAGGCGGGGCGGGGTGGGGTGGGGAGCCGACAAAGAGGAGGTGGGGGAGGGGGGATGGGGGCTTTCTCAGCGCGAGAAGAGACCAGCACACACCCTGGGCTGGCAAACTTAAACACACACACACACACACTGATACAAAAATCACAGGCTGACACAGAGAGAGACAGATACAAACACGCATGCAACAGATCTGATTCCTTGTAGGATAAGCGTGGCTCCTGTGCTTTGAGACACAGCAAGAGAATGATCAAAGATGGCGTGTTTAAATGAGATTCCCCCCCCCCCCCCTTGAGTGAATAGGGATCACTGTGAACAGATGTGACAGCGACCAGTAGAGCAATTACTGCACATGGTATTGAGGGAGAGTAATAGTGTGTTTGTTTGGATGTGCATATCAACGACTAATTGCTTAGACCAATGACTGTACATACTACGTGTGTGTATGACTCTATGTGCAGTCTCCATACAGTCATTGGTTTAAAGCGATACATACATTGGTGTCAGCTACCAGGAAATGAACCTCAGATACAGTTACTCTTCATAAGACCCACATTTTACACTTTTTTTTACACACATTTACGCTTTGCATTATTAGGTAAGCAGGAGACTAAGATATACCAACACTTTCAGGATTTCACTGAAATCCTGACAGTAAAAGTGAGAGTGTGTGAATTCAGTTAGATCTGCATTGCTCTCCTGGGAGACTTTTCCCCCACCAAAGGCATTTTCCCCCTTACGTTGAGGTCCAGGGTGCAGTAGGTCGGGCTGGGTCCATGCTCATCACCGATCTCCGTGACCTCAGATAAGTCGTCATCCTCATACTCCTCCAGACTTATGTCATGGGTCAGCCTAAAGGAAGAGCACACAGTGATGGACCAGGTCCCTTGAACAGCCCCTTAAGTCCAACTTGACATGAGCTTGATCTGAAACCAGTCCCCACCATTTCACATGGAATAATACTAAAATAATACTAATAATCCTATAGAATACTAAAAACTACTAGTACTATAATACTAAAGAATATACCATCATGCAATTATTTTTCAATTATTGTCAAAGAATTCACTTCTTTTTTTTTTTAAAGTGGTTATATTGATAAAACAAATTAAAGCTTTTTCAAACAAAACATGAAGCAATAGAGCACTTTTATAATGATAGTGAATCATAATGTAAATATTTACTTAATACAAAGTTTACACGCCGTTTTTTACGGTAAGTAAAAGAACAGTGTGTGCAATGTGACAGAGACCTTGAAGGCTCTCATTGCTCGGACTAATTGCCTCGTTATAAATGCAAAGCTCACAGGCAGCACATTATGAGAAAGAGGGGAGAGCCCTCCAGCCTGCTTGATGGAAACAAAACCCATCACACAGAGTGACGCACACAAAAACACTCTAGAACTCAGGGAAACACTTCACTAAACTAACAAGTTCATCTCTGAAAACTGGAATTACACCTCTCCTCATGCACTCGTGTTCATTTCCAACCCTTTACTTTCGAACCCTTACTTCCTCCATCAAAACAAGCACCTATGACTCCCTCACCACAGCAAACACTCCTAGTGTCTCTGGCCTCTGAAAAGAGTAGAGGCCTGAGGTGAGCCTGCACATATCTACCGTACCATTTCTCCCACTGCTCCTCCACCCAGCTCTCTCCATCCTCGTTGGACTCCATGGCCAGGCTGAGCACCATCAAGCTGGGGCGGCAGACCACAGGCGAAGGAGATCGAATTACCCTGGGCAATTAGCAGGCACTTCCCTCCCTCCTCAACGGGGAGCATCACAGGCACATGCATGCACACACACACACACACACACACACACACCAATGGAGGACCAGTGGAGCAAGTCTCCTCGTCCAGGAGGAGGTGGTGAAGCTCAAAGACGAGTGAGTGTGCTCCTCGCCTTCTCTCACTGTTGGCTCTCCATCCCTCCGTTTCCTTGTGCCTAGTAGTGTCACCGGTGGGGGGAGATGAGAGGAGAGGAGAGCGCAGAAGGGAGGGACCAGAAGAAGGGGGAGAGGGGTGAGCGAGAGAGAGAGAGAGAGAGAGAGAGAGAGAGAGAGAGAGAGAGAGAGAGACTGCTTTGTACAGGGCACTCCCGTTAAAAGCCTGCCACTGCTATGATGGATAGGCCCAATCGATGCGGCTCAAGTTGCCGCCACCATGGGAGAGCGGCCCAGCCCTTCCCATCCCATCCCAGCCCAGAGCAGAGCAGAGCAGAGCAGAGCAGAGCAGCCGGCTGAGGGATGCTGTGGCCCTGATCAATGAGCACTGAGCCGGCTGGAAATAAACAGCAGCCTTCTGCCTCTGCTGAAACAGGAGTATCTGAGCGGTAGGAGGCAGCGTTCTTTTTCTGGACTCTCAACCTTCAATTTGCTGGTGCAAGTACTGAGCTTTCAGTTCATTCAAGTGATGACTAGGGAGAAACAAGAATGTGTAGGTGTCACTTAGACTAAAGAAAAGGAAAATGGAGGATATTTATTTATTTATTTACTTACAACTAAACGTCTCCTGAATCCACCTAAAAGATCATGCGTGTTAAAGAGAGTGAGAAGAGCAAGAGAGGAGAAAAGGAGAGAGAGGGGGAGGTGGGCATCTGAGGACAAGGCTGAGACACAGACTGATGGGGTCAGCCGTCCTGCAGGGCGATCAACATCCGTACAGCCAAAGGAAACAGTTCCCCACAGAGCGGCATTTAGACGTGACGAATATGGCAGCAGACAAATACAAATACACAATGCACCTCTGCAGTGTTCCCATTCTTGTACGACTATCACAAGCACTCACAGTTTCCTGAAGTAATTATGGCTTCACAGTGAGTTCAGTCAAGTGTGGCAGAATTGGGATACAATTAAATGCAGCCAACAAGAATCACAGGCAAGTATGAGGTCTACTGTAGAGAGCAAGTATGAGGTTTAATGTAGAGAGCAAGTATGAGGTTTAATGTAGAGAGCAAGTGCAGCATATCGCCTAGCACCACATTCTAGTCTACAACTGTAGTCCTAACACAACATGAGTTCTTGAAATATAGACTGATGCTGCTCGTATGCCCTTATATTGTTTAACATATAGTATTAGTCTACACATTGTAGATGTTTTGTTGTGAAGCACCAGCTATAAATACATATATTAAAGCAAACAGCAATATACCTTCATAGATACAGTTCGTAGCACAGATATAACTGGGAAATGTAGATTTAAGGTGGGTGTTCATTTTAATTCTGCTAAATGTGGAAACGTATTAAACGCTGCCATCTAGTGGTGTAAAAAAAATGTGAAAGGAAAAAGTGACTTTCAAATATTTTCAGGAATTTATTTGATATATTGTATCCTACAGAAAAAATACTAGATGCAAAATATCACCATATATGGTCTCAGATGCTGATTGAAGCATGCAGTGTGGAGGCCTTCAGAAATTACTGCCCACAGACAAAGCGAGTCACAATTCCATCAGCGCTTTAATGAAAATAAACTCTTTTGTACAATACAAAAATAAACAAAACTATTCCACAAAGCTTAAAAGAAAAACAAATGACTGTGAATGTACACATCTGCATGGAATGTGCAATGTTTTAGTGACCATTTGATGGGAGGGGGGAGTATGGCAATGGGCAGTATGAGATTTGGGTCTACTTCATCAAACTGTTGTAATGCATCTTGTGATTATCTGAAGGCGCTATGCTAGCGATGAGGCAGTTTGAAGGGGATCCATGAGCACAAAGGCTAGATAATGCACTATTAACACAGAGATGGGCATATGCGGGCATGGAAGCTCTTCATTCCGACTTGACTGCACACCAAACCTGCCACTGGCACAATGCTGGGCAAGGAAGGCGATGATTGAGTCATTCTCTGAAGGAGCTTTGGCGCAACGCATGCACCTGTAATCTGAAAGAGATCCGATACACCTCAAACGTATAGAATCTATAGTATAGTATAGATGGAGCAAAGAAACTACATATGCAACATTGAAAGTGTTATAGTTGAACTGACATTAGTTTGAATTGTACAGTTAAAGTTACACGCTTGTATGTCTGTAGCTATGTACTATTTTATTGATTTTGTCTTAATCTTCAATAAACATGCCCTGTTTTGGTGAGTGGCTGATGGACAGGTCCAAGATATCAGAGGTGTGCTGGAATCTTCTGAGCGGGAGTGGCTACTGGACCAGATGCTGGTAAAATGAGGCTGTGACTATTTGATCAAACTGATGGCAAACATTTGGGTAAAAGTATGCCTTACCTTTAGACCAGCTTTGAATGAATCAATAAAACACCATTAAAGTGGATGGCGGCTGCTAATGGCGGCTGCTAATGACTGCTGTGGCATTAGTGTATTTTGCATTTGGGTTCAGCTAACCTACTGCACTGAACTCTGCACCTTATCAGCTCTAATTACAGCCTAGCGGACTGACCACATGCTAGCTATAGTTTTTCTTATTATGGCAAGCCTTCCTCACAATAGAATGGAGGTATTTAGCTTATAGCCTAATGTGAAGCCTAACTGGCCTACACGATCATAGCGCTTTAAGATTCCATTATGTTAGTTCTAGTCTTGCAAGGTTAGATGTGACTTCAGCACTTTGTCAGCTGAGAACATGTCTGGTTAAACTATTATTAAAATACAGTACTGTATTGACACCAGCTGCGAATGAAGACGCTTACCCTTCTGAGGTCCACCCACAACATGAGAAAAAATACGTTTCACCATTGCCCTTTTGGTTTCAATCAACACCGCAACTTTCAAAAAACATTCATTTTAAAATTCGAAGTGCAATGGCACACTCATTTTTCACATGTAGGCCAAATTCCCCCATGGTTGTCTCCAAACATGTACTGAAACACCCACCCATCCCCTCAGGAGCCAGTACCCAAATGCGGTTGTCTTTTCCAAACTTTGGAACCTGCACCTCTACTACCTAAAATCCATTCAGTTCCCAAGACAACTCAGAACTCCACTTCTAGTATTTCAGCTCTCCAATATAAGAATCTTTGGTTACAATGAAACTGTTGCCGCAGTTTGTCAGCTTTTACTTTTACCAGGATCTGACTCAACAGTCACTCCGTCTCTGAGAACCTGCTCTGATGACTGCTTGATCTGAAGCCATTTGCCTCATGCTAACTGGCTGTGGTTGTTTTCAGCATGATGACTGCACTGGGATCTGAAGCCCTTTGCCTCATGCTAACTGGCTGTGGTTGTTTTCAGCATGATGACTGCACTGGGATCTGAAGCCCTTTGCCTCATGCTAACTGGCTGTGGTTGTTTTCAGCATGATGACTGCACTGGGATCTGAAGCCCTTTACCTCATGCTAACTGGCTGTGGTTGTTTTCAGCATGATGACTGCACTGGGATCTGAAGCCCTTTGCCTCATGCTAACTGGCTGTGGTTGTTTTCAGCATGATGACTGCACTGGGATCTGAAGCCCTTTGCCTCATGCTAACTGGCTGTGGTTGTTTTCAGCATGATGACTGCACTGGGATCTGAAGCCCTTTGCCTCATGCTAACTGGCTGTGGTTGTTTTCAGCATGATGACTGCACTGGGATCTGAAGCCCTTTGCCTCATGCTAACTGGCTGTGGTTGTTTTCAGCATGATGACTGCACTGGGATCTGAAGCCCTTTGCCTCATGCTAACTGGCTGTGGTTGTTTTCAGCATGATGACTGCACTGGGATCTGCAGGCGAGACAGCAATAGCCCCAAGGGGGTTCTGACAGAGCTAGAACCAAACAAATAAAACCTCACACATCAGACATATATTCCCAAACTGGGTCAGCCTACAGGACAAGAGCAGTTCTGTGTAATGCTTGAGACTGGGTCAGCCTACAGGACAAGAGCAGTTCTGTGTAATGCTTGAGACTGGGTCAGCCTACAGGACAAGAGCAGTTCTGTGTAATGCTTGAGACTGGGTCAGCCTACAGGACAAGAGCAGTTCTGTGTAATGCTTGAGACTGGGTCAGCCTACAGGACAAGAGCAGTTCTGTGTAATGCTTGAGACTGGGTCAGCCTACAGGACAAGAGCAGTTCTGGGTAACGCTTGAGAGAAGAGGAGATGATGAGGCTCCAGCTTCTCAGACTCCAGGAGTCATCATACAGTCTGGAGAAGACTAGCAATGGTACAGTTGATGTGTTATCTTCAGGTGCTGTTTATTCTGCTGCTGCTGCTGATGATCTTTCTTCTGCAATGCAATGCAAGCAGTGTGGAGTGGCATGTCCAGGTCCATCTCCTTAGTGTCTCTTCGGAGGGTAGTGTGGTCCATCAGACATCAGCGGCCATCTCCACAGGACGACAAGATCCGCTCTCCGCTCCTCGCTCCTCACCGGGCTCCTGCATCACAGCACACTCCTGCTGTTCTTACAACTCCTGCTTCTTCTAAGGTTCGCCACCTGACATGTTAAAACAACAACATTTTGAGTCATTCAACTATCTACTGGAAAGCTGACAACTGGTTACGAAGTGGCCTCTGAGCCCAACAAAACATTCATAATATGGCTCTATGCAGTCTATGGCATGGTATGGTCTAATCCAGGGGTTCTCAAACTTTTGCAAGCTGGGCCCCCCCAAAGCTGGTTAGGGGTAGTTGGGGCCCCCCCATCCACCCGCGGCCCGCCGCCACCGCCCTCAACTACACCACCATATATAGATAGATAGATAGATAGTGTATTGTTATTGATAGGCCTGACATGTCAAGGTTAGGCTATTGTTATTGTTAGGCCCATACAGACAATTATTATAACTATTTATTTTTATTATTGTTATTATTATTATCAGTAATAGTAGGTATTATTATAATTAATGATTATCGACCAATTATTATTATTGTATTATTATTATTATCATAATAATAATAAGTGGTATTATTGCTATCATTAGGATACTGTTATTATTATGGGCCTCTTGTGATCTTTACAAAAAAAAGAATGACGAAAGAGGGGAGATGCTTAAGTCTACTGTCACTCTTCAGCTGCTCTTTCATGTCTAGTGACAGCTCATCTGCTGAGCAGAGAAATGGATCCCGAACTCAGGCGAATGAACGGTAGTCCTCTTTGAAATAGGACCCAAACTGATTTCTGATATTCGGCGTGATACAGTGTAATTTGACATAGGAGCTAAACTCAGCACAATACCTATCATTATTCTAAACGTGTTGCGTGGCCGGCAAAATCAGTGTTTCGGCAATTGTATGGGGTTTGCCAAGCTTAGCAATTCTATGAGCAACTACATAAGATGCTCCAGACACTGCTTGGAGATAGTGCTATGCTTGGACATGGTGGTTCGTTGTTGCTGGAGGCCATCACGTTTATGTTTAAAGAAGTCCACAGGCTTCTCTTTCTGACTTTTACGAATCAGAAACTTGTCCATGTTGTGTTTGTTTGCTGATACAGCGTATGAAGTTAATAAAGTTCTAATTTCAACGTCGTGTTCTTGTATGTGTGGTTGTGAACGACTTGCACACGAACAATGGATAAGGCTGTGCTAGGCAATGATTCCTAACCAAACGAACTGTACACAATGTAGACAGGGACAGCACAAAATAGTATTCAAGTGCTGGTGTTTTATTTGTTGCGGTGGATGATCAAAAAATGTAAAGGTAGGCTAGGTGTTAAGGAGAAAAGGGCTAGCTGTAGTTGGAAAAGGTAGCTAGCTAGGCTAGCTCTCGGGGCTACGAGCTTTTCTAAAAGATTGTGGAGCAAATTACTCCTTAAAATAGGCTACGAATAGACCTACTGCAAGTGCAGTAAGGTATTACTAAGGAAGGAGTGAGTCTTTAAAAATACTGTTTATAAAGCAATGAATATCTGAATGATAGAGGAAACAAGAGAAATTGCACAAACTCTGCAAAGTGTCGTCTCAGGGTGAGCGCTTACCTCCATGCCTGCGTTTTGTTTTTATACTCGGAAGCGGAGGTGCTACTCGCGTTGAAATGATAATACTCCGTTTTGATTGGTGGATCAGGAGCAAAACAGTATTTGATTTGTTTGGGTCAGTCCAGCCCCTTGCATTTCGCTACTGAGGGAGCTTTCACTAACCAGTGACAGGTCGGCGGTTTTTTTTTCTTTCTCCGTCTGTGACATCGCGCCCCCCCTGGAGAGTGTTCGCGCCCCCCCAGGGGGGCGCGCCCCCCACTTTGAGAACCACTGGTCTAATCATTAGACTCTAATGCAGTGGTTCTCAAAGTGGGGGGCGCGCCCCCCTTAGTAATACCTTACTGCACTTGCAGTAGGTCTATTCGTAGCCTATTCTAAGGAGTAATTTGCTCCACAATCTTTTAGAAAAGCTCGTAGCCCCGAGAGCTAGCCTAGCTAGCTACCTTTTCCAACTACAGCTAGCCCTTTTCTCCTTAACACCTAGCCTACCTTTACATTTTTTGATCATCCACCGCAACAAATAAAACACCAGCACTTGAATACTATTTTGTGCTGTCCCTGTCTACATTGTGTACAGTTCGTTTGGTTAGGAATCATTGCCTAGCACAGCCTTATCCATTGTTCGTGTGCAAGTCGTTCACAACCACACATACAAGAACACGACGTTGAAATTAGAACTTTATTAACTTCATACGCTGTATCAGCAAACAAACACAACATGGACAAGTTTCTGATTCGTAAAAGTCAGAAAGAGAAGCCTGTGGACTTCTTTAAACATAAACGTGATGGCCTCCAGCAACAACGAACCACCATGTCCAAGCATAGCACTATCTCCAAGCAGTGTCTGGAGCATCTTATGTAGTTGCTCATAGAATTGCTAAGCTTGGCAAACCCCATACAATTGCCGAAACACTGATTTTGCCGGCCACGCAACACGTTTAGAATAATGATAGGTATTGTGCTGAGTTTAGCTCCTATGTCAAATTACACTGTATCACGCCGAATATCAGAAATCAGTTTGGGTCCTATTTCAAAGAGGACTACCGTTCATTCGCCTGAGTTCGGGATCCATTTCTCTGCTCAGCAGATGAGCTGTCACTAGACATGAAAGAGCAGCTGAAGAGTGACAGTAGACTTAAGCATCTCCCCTCTTTCGTCATTCTTTTTTTTGTAAAGATCACAAGAGGCCCATAATAATAACAGTATCCTAATGATAGCAATAATACCACTTATTATTATTATGATAATAATAATAATACAATAATAATAATTGGTCGATAATCATTAATTATAATAATACCTACTATTACTGATAATAATAATAACAATAATAAAAATAAATAGTTATAATAATTGTCTGTATGGGCCTAACAATAACAATAGCCTAACCTTGACATGTCAGGCCTATCAATAACAATACACTATCTATCTATCTATCTATATATGGTGGTGTAGTTGAGGGCGGTGGCGGCGGGCCGCGGGTGGATGGGGGGGCCCCAACTACCCCTAACCAGCTTTGGGGGGGCCCAGCTTGCAAAAGTTTGAGAACCCCTGCTCTAATGGAATGATTCCAAACCACACTGATTGCTGTGAGTGTGTTCTGGGCAAGGCCCTTTATTTTCAGACTTGGCTAAACAGAAAGCTGGCCGGTAGTGGATCATGATGTGCGTAGACATACACCATTAAATATAACATTTTTGGCTTGAGTACGTTTATGTGGTAGTCATTGCACAGTATTCCTGCCAGTACGTCTGTATTGAGAACCAGTACCTAAAGTTACTCCTGGCTGGCGGGGGAGTTGCTGGTGTGCTGGACTTTGGACTGAGAGCAGCACTGGTCGCTCTGCAGCTCTGTGGGCCATCTTCTCTTCCTCTGGGTCAGCGCTGATGTGGCCGGAGGCGAGGCTGTTGATGACGAGGTGACCACAGCTGGTGCTGCTGTTGAGACTTCCTTCATGCCCCCGCTGGTTCTCTGTGCACCTGGGAACCACACAAACACAAAATGGCTACATTGGATCTGTTTTCGGACCAATATTCCAAAATGTGTGCTAGCTACCTCTAGTCAGGTCATTTGTGAGAGGCATTAAACAGATAATGCAATTTAGTAAAACATTTTTGTTGGGATCCAAACCTACACTATTTTGTAGGACAGTGCAGAGAATTTACAAAGTTTGCAGTGTTGTTATAAAAAAAATGAAGGTTGAGCTGTTAAACTCATTATCATCTGCACTTAAGACCGAAGTCTTGTGTTTTCACAGCACCTTCAACCACTCAAGCAGTGGCTGTGGCTGTGGTAGAAGATCTGCCTGTCCCCTTACTCCTAGGCAGGACTGGCCCAGATTTGAAACCTTCTGCGAGACAACAGTCCAGAAGCCAAAAGAAGGTTGCTGCCACTCCCCTTGGCCATACAGAAAGAAAACTGTGACTTCAAGCTCCTCCCTCTCAACCTCTGTTTGCACAGCTGGGCAAAAGCAGAAATGGAAGAACAACCTTTAAAACTACTGGGATAGCTGATCGTGGACTATCACTGAAATGGAATGCTTGTCAATGACACTGTAACCCACCGTGGGACGAGCTGGTGGTGCAAAGGCTCCCTAAAGACACAGTGATGGGGGTCCGGTGGTCGGGTGGCTGCTGAGGACTGCCAGAGTGCCAGAGCATACACCACCCACCTCCAAGACAAGAGAATTGGCAGGAAATGACCTTTGCTCTGGTGGGATGTCATTATGGCGTCAATCCCTGCCTGACTGTTGAAGCAGATGGTTACAGAGACTGGTGTTGAGATACAGGAACAGGACAGGAATCCAGTTTCACCCCATCTGAACTGTTGTTTGACCGTCAGCCCTTTGACACGGCAATGCAGAAACGGGTACAATGGAGCTTCCTCTTCTGCACCACTGTAGAGCAACTTCACCTGCAGCAAGAGTTCTATTCAGGGATCGGTCCTTGTCCTACTGCAGCTCTCCACATGACATTTTAAGCACATGACAAGAGCCCCATAAAGAACGTAGGGCTGGTGACTGGCCATGTTTACCAGTCTGGAAGACATTAGGCTCCTATTAACGCAGGAACTCGCAGGACTTTCAAGTGGCTTGAAGGTTTACAGGAACGACCCACTGCTCGGTCCTTTTGGTCTTCCGTTTTTCCACCACGGTGCAGGAGCTAGCAGACCTACAAGTGGATGTAGCCTAATAATGTTGCTGTTCCATCATGACATCAAATTACAAGCACAACAAAAAAACAACATTTCTCCAGTGGCAGTCAGAGAATTTCTAGATAATGATAGGATTACCCCAAGGTCGAGTTGACAGTTTGCCCTAAAGTTGCATGGCATCTGTAATTCAAATTATAAATTAAGATACCAGCACTATTGGTAGTTAATGAAAGCTTAAATTTCAGCTGACGTTTTGCTTGTGTTCATTCAGTGCCAGTAACCTCAACATGTCAACTCCATAAGCTAGAATTCCTTTAGCTGTATTAACGGTTTTACTTCTTCTTGCTGGTTTTAAAAATGGCGCTTGTTGTTGTTTTCCACTCATATTGCATTCAACCAGTAACCATTCCCCACTGGTTTTCAAAAGCGGGGACCACCCATGGGTAGGATGGGAACATACTGATGGGAAAAGGGGACCACCAAACAAGTAGAGAATGAACTAGTCAACTAGTTCTGCGATGTCTTCTCAACCACTTTTTAAGACAGACCAATTTGATGAGAAAGAGGAAGGAGGTCTTGGGGCCTATGGTCCAGCCTCATACTGATAGTTTCCAGGGCACATGGCACCTAGTGGAACTTTAGACCTGACCAGGAATAGGCAACCCAAGTGAATCTAGGGGTCTGAAGGTTCCTACCAAGCCCTTAGAGAGGCATCACATTGGCAGTGAGGTACCACCTACTGGGCTGCCAATCACTTCAGTGGATGGGTCAATCCAAAGACAATATCTACAACACAGCTGCTTCAGCGCTGGATCGGCCTGGCTTGCAAAGGAAACTAGAACAGCATAAGCACGGACCCAAAGTTGAAGGATGACAATGCGAATGAGCTGAACACCAGGGGCGCTAGGGGCTCACGTAGGGAGGTAAGGGGAAAGGGAAGAAGTGCTGAAGGCTAGTTTGTTGCATATCCAGCTTCAGACTATGGGAGTGCACAGGATTGACTGCTTCCAAGTGACCAACTCACAACACCGTATGCAACGGTTCAGACCACCCCCGATGAGCGCTTCCAGAACAACCATCCCACAGCGAAACTGTGTAGTTACTTTTTATTGCTCTTAGCTTGACTGTTCTCTCCCTTGTACATCGCTTTGGACAAAAGCGTCTGCTAAATGACTAAATGTAAATGTAATGTAAAGTTACAGTGTGCAACTCAGGACTTTAAAAATGTTTCTTACCTACAAAAGCTTTTAATTAACACATATAGGCAGGGTGTACCATTTCCAATAAAGTTACTTTATTGTTTGTGCAAGAGTTTTAAGGGATGGTTATAAAATTACATGATTACATGATTTCAGCTTGGTGTTCACAATGTACAGTTTTTCTCTGATAGTCTTGCAGAGGAAGTGTTTGAAAGACTCTAACCTAACTCCCTTGATTCAAGACTGTATTGGAAAAATGTAAGTACTGTGATTTATGTGAGAGATCCATTGCAAAATATGTGGGTACATTGTTACTCTTACAAACACACATCTCTTTTATTTATTTACACTTGAAAATATGTGTGAAAAATAAGGTAAACATTGCATGCTCAAATGGCATGACAAGCGGATAGCACAAAAGCATAGGAAAAATTGAGTTTATACATTTAACTTTCTCTACTTTTTACAATGTCATATATATTTTTATACTTCAGTTTAAAAAAAAAAAAAGGAAATTTATACATATATTACAGTTGGTTGATAAAACTAAGTTTGTAGATGAACAAAAATATAAAAATTTCAAAAGATGCAAACTGTAAACATTAAAAACGAATACTAAAATTACGTTCATCAAATGTAAAAGTAATCTGATCCAAGTAGTTCAGAATTTCCTAAACACTGAAGATTGAAGACTGAATTTTGTACAGTGCTGCGATTACTGTGTCACAGGTGCCCATCGGAGCCCATGGTGTTCCGGTCCTTACCAGGGGTGCTGCTGCCACTGGCCTGAGAGTCATCTGATAAGGACGGCTCGACCTCCTCCTGGATGGTGGGGACAGAGGCCAGCAGACCTGAGAGAGAGAAAGAGGGAGAGGAGAGAGAGAGAAGAAAAAAGAAAAAAATCCACTTAGTCAGTGTCTCAATCGGGAGTATGACCTCATGAATCAGCAAGGTAGCTAGTCACATGTTATGAAAGCAGGCCACAATGGCTTCAAGATTGCCCTGAAGCCACTTCTTCTCACTTGCTACCAACTGTTCTGAATACAGCCACCAAGTACTTATACAGACAACATAATGTGAGGATGAAGTATATTGTATTAGACGGAAACACACAGGAAATGAGTTGTGTTGGATTTTGTGAAGAATTACAAAATCACTGACTGTTTTATCTAATTTAACAAAAAAGCCCTGTTGTTGCAGAACACTTCTACAGGCTAATGCAATAAAAGCATAACCTACATTAGGGGATTCCCTGGTACCCCAGTATCCCTCTTCCAGGCAAAAGACCACAGATGCCAGTAACACTTAAAACGTTATCATATCAACGTTGCTATATGATCCTCTCTGGGCCCAACGTATGCCTTTAGAAAAATGGTTCTCCTTTTTCTTATAGCTTTATCTAGAAAAACTCATGAAGCTTAAACTGCACAGCATTTTTTTTAAATGTAATATTATGACTTACATCCCAAAAGTGTGATTTTTTAGCACACAAGTCAAGTAATTGCAATGTCTGAATCGCCAATATTCTTTCTGCGTCATCAAACGTTGCCATGGCCATGTAATCAATGCATTGTCACAGATCCACAAGACAAGTGGGGTAGTAATACTTTACAAACCCGCTCATGAACTTCAAACTGCACAACACATATATACTTTGAGCATTAGGACTGATGACCTCTACCACACACACACGCCTGAAGCCCCAAACCTAGATCATTTCACATGCATACAGAATTTAGCCTGCATGATGTAGGCAGTCAAGAATCTAAGTTCTAGATATGTGAAATGATGCAATTAATGTAGTACACAGCACAAAAGTGAGTAGTGGTAGTTATACATGATGCATCAAAGGATCGAGTTCAAAGTTCACTGGATTATTTGTGCATTGAGCACAATGCCATCTGCACGTGGAAACGGAGTCCATGTTACAGCGCCACCATCTGGAAACAGGAAGACGGTGCTTCCAATGTCTAAAAAACGCATGAAATTTGGCACACACATCAGATGTGAGTGTATTGTCTGATGACAATGGGCCCGCCATCGCCGCTTTAAGGAGTGTCAGAACGGTGTGTGTGTATGTGCGTGTGTGCCCATGTGATTTTCTTTCTTCCTAGGGCTTGTGGTTCATGCCACTGCTGTGATCAAAAGGACCCTGCCGGGTAAATTACTTCATAGGGTCAGGCTGAAAGAACTCCATTATGAGAGCACAAAGGCTAAAGAAACCAATGGAAATATTCTGAACAGCAGCAAGGGGTCTCATCAAGAGCCACATCAAGCACCGTTCCAAAGATGACCTTCTGACGCACTGTTCCAAAGAGGACCTTCTGACGCACTGTTCCAAAGATGACCTTCTGACGCACTGTTCCAAAGAGGACCTTCTGACGCACTGTTCCAAAGATGACCTTCTGACGCAAGGCCATAACATCATAACACCTGTGTGCAACATGAAACGCCAGAGCACAGCCTTTGTGCCTGGAGAACACTAGTGTACGTAGACCAAGAACTGATTTATTTCATGTCATTGCTTATTTAGTTATACTTCAGCTACTTGTCAACCAGCAACCCTGTCTGCAAATGGACTCTCATTGAAATGAACCCACTGGAAAGCTTTAGGCTATGTATTTGGAAGTTGTAGCTTGGAGACACTACAATGCCTATGTGCATAACAGCATTAACAAATACCTTGTGTGTGTGTGTGTGTGTGTGTGTGTAGGGAAACACTCACTCAGGCCTCGGTAGTGGGAGAGCTGCTGGTAGACTTGCTTCATTCTCTCGATGTTGAGGCGGCTGCCCTCAGCATGGTTGATCATGGGTTTGGGGTAGTCCACCCCCACTACACAATTGGCCGCCTTCTGCACGGACTCTGGGGCATTCCAAGGCTCGTAGATGTAGCGATTGGGATAGTCCTTCAACTTTGGGATATAGCGCCTGCACAGGGAAAGGTGCATCTTAAGCCTCATAATATTATATACATACATTAGAGACAACAGTATGTTTTAGTCAGTAGTTAGCTTTTACAACATCTGAACATCAATTTTTGATGGCATATGGTCATGTAAAGGGCATCACCCCACAGGAGCTTTTACAGCACAATGTCGTGTCAAATATATCTATATGAGGTAAGTTAGCAAGCTGTTACTGCCAAAAGTTTGTGTTTGCAAGGCAAGTCTATTGGCTTTAAGCTAGCTAGCTTGTAGCTTCCTAGTTTTAGACAAAACACTCTGCTTTGGGTACCTGATAAAGTCTCCACTGGGATCAGTTCTCCTGCCGAAGCCCACGGGGCAGTAGCAATGGAAGAACTGCTGGAAGAAGGCACTGCAGGAGAGCCACATCCAGCTGCCGGCGTTCACACTATGGTCAGCGTCCAGCAGCAGCTCCTCAAACACCTGACCAACAGACAGACCCACGGCATTTAGTCACACGCTACCCTCCACATAAACATCAGCAATGACATCACATGAGGGAAAGGGAGGGGAAATGTTTGTACCAAAGATAATGACAACTGTGCATATATTTAGTTTAACAGCATGATGGCAAGCCTGATAGTGCTTTTGTACATACATGTATGAACAAGGTGCTACAGGACAGATTTTGAGTGGTCATTATTCAACTTCGCCAGCAAAAAGAGTTCAAATGCACCTCCAACAACAACATTACCGGTTACCTAGCAACAACAACATTAGCACTGCAAAAGCAAGGGATGAAAGCACTGACTCAGCAAAGACTACTTCTAGGTGATCAACAGCATCTAGTGCTCTCAGCGTTAACATTAATGCCCTCCCTCAATCCTCCCGTCAGTGGTACACAGCTTACATTTACATTTACATTTAGTCATTTAGCAGACGCTTTTATCCAAAGCGACTTACATATGTGCGACTTACAATGTATACACATTTTACATTTTACATTTACACTGATGGCACACTGCACATCAGGAGCAATTAGGGGTTCAGAGTCTTGCTCAAGGACGCTTCGACCTAGACCTATCGAACTAGCAACCTTCTGATTACTAAACGACTTCTCTACCACTGTACCACTGTCGCCCCGTAGCTGCAGGGAGGTGCATAAACCATACCATAACCATAAACTGACCATAACTAGCTCCACTAATGAAATCAAGGGGGCACAATAAAAGCCCTGAATATAACATCAAAGTAGAAACAGAAAATATTTGTTAGTCATTAAGACTACAGAATTAAGAAAGTACAATGATTCAAACTAAAAGAATAAAAGGGTGGGATGTAGAGAATGAAGGTTTGTTACGTAAAAATAATAATAATACATTAATCAATTTTATTACAAAGCAACGTACAAAGCGGACCAACAGTTTGAATAAGAAATTAGAACGAATTTCCAAAGGAATCTCTCATTGAAGGAGTCTTCAAAGGAATTTGAAGGTGTCATCACCTGGCGTAATCAACATATGACAAGAGCATTACTTGATCGGGAATTTAAGACACACATCAAGTCACATATCACATGCAAGTACTCCTAACTTACAACCTAACCTAACCAATATAACAACTGCCCAACCATAGATCCTGTGCAGCAGGATACAACAACAACACACAACTGGCTGGTGACGGACGCAACACACACACACACACACACACACACATTTAAACCACATATATGATTATACTCTAGCCCTCCAGATGGAGCCAAAACCTCATCAATACAATACAAAAAAAAAACTACACCTAGGGGGGGGGGGGGGGGGGGGGGGCGTTCACTGCTGCAACAGTCTGCATGTCTGAGATCTGCATTAACCTAATGGACCTCAGCAGCAGCCGTGACACCGATTTCTGTGACTGCTGGCGGCCACATAGAGCCGACTGCACCGGGATGTGGAGGTTTAACGTACACAAGTCCATGGCTCATTTCTCATTCACATCAGTCATTCTCCTAACCAGTTACCAAAATGTTTGCCAAACCAGACTTAGTCCAGACTTAAGAGCTCCTTGAAACTACAGCAGTGGTTTTCAGATCCCAGTCCTCACCTTCATCCCACTCTCCCAGCTGATCCACAGGTCTCCTCTGGTGAGGAAGCAGGCCACGGCGTGCCGGGCCAGGTGGTGGATCCAGCCCTCCTGCCGCAGCTGGGTCATGATGGCGTCGATCCAGGGGAAGCCCGTCCGGCCCTCGGCCCACTTGGCCAGCGCCTCTGGGTTATTGTCCCAGGGGATCTGCACGCAGATGGGGTTGCCCTCCATGCGGTCAAAGTTGGGGTTATTGGTGGCCGCGGTGTAGAAGAACTCCCGCCACAGCAGCTGGCTGAAGAGCGAAAGCGGAGGACTGCAGCGCTTACGGAGCTGAGGGAAGAAAATCAGGCACATGAGCAGGATGAAGGGGATGACATCCAAAACCCAATGCCTGTCTCACTCCTACTGAATACAGCAGCAGCACAGACAGTTATTATTAAAGTGTCCTAACAGAATGACTGAGTGAAACTGGCAGGCCAAAGGAGGTTGGCGCCATGACTAGTCACAAGAGATCCACAGTGAGGTGTGACTCACTCGCACACGGAGACAGGTGTGTCTAAACACTGCATTTACACTGGTGACTACGACTTGATTCCGCTGTTGTGACAGCACTGTCACGACGCACAAATCTACACTGAGAGCCATTGCAAGGTAAAAGCACAGTATGGCTAGTGGTGGCTCGAACTGAACTTGCCCTGGATACAAACTGAGTGCATTCTAGACAATAGGTTTCATAGGGGCAAAAATACAGTGCAATGCTTCAATGTATCTTATCTTATTTTAGCTTTATAAGACGTCATTGTATCATCGCATTTTACCATTTTGTGAGCATCTGTGTGTGTGTGTGTGTGTGTGTGTGTGTGTGTGTGTGTGTGTGTGTGTGTGTGTGTGTGTGTGTGTGTGTGTGTGTGTGTGTGTGTGTGTGTGTGTTTTTGCGTGGATAATATGGAATTGGAATTTTTTTTAAGGCAAGAGGTCAAGAGAATGGAAACATTCATACCACAGAAAATCTAACTGGCAGAAATTGCAGAAACAGTTTCAGACACTGACCTCGGGACGACCAAAGGAACGACCTTAGGCCAAGTGGTTTAAAAGTTATGCAAGATAATGTTATTCTCTCTACTGATATATGGGCAACAGTCAAACTGCTACACTGCTAGGAGGAGCCATAAAGAAGCTACACTAAGAAAGCGAACGTAAGCATCTCTGAAACTACATCTTTATGGTATATTATAATTATGGCTGGGATACAGCATGATTTAGTACAATATTACTTCTGTTTGTGATATTTCGATCCATAATCGCAGTCACAACACACAAACGTCACGCTACCGTCATGTAGAGATCCCGTAGGTTGTAGTAGAGCACTCGACAGGACAGGCAGCCGAAGCGTAGGTAGGGACTGAGCCCTGTGGGGCTGGCCAGCAGGGACAACATGTTTATTCGCGGCCGCTCGAAGTTGGACACCCATCCCTAATGAACACACCCAAACACAGACACAAACACTTATCAATCACATTCGACACAAGGGAACCAGGCCCTGTGCCACAAGTTGTATTTTTTGACAGTAATATCTTCTTCTTTGAAGTTTTACCCCACAAAATATTTAAAGCTTGTTTACTGATCCAGTCAAATGTCATTAAAAAACGGTTCTGAAACAGGGATGTTATTTCAGATCCATTGACAACCTCTTTGTTGTGCATTACCCAAATATTATAACGCTGTATGCAATGTAATACAAAAAAAGCTGTACTGTAACACTAAAGCTAGTTTGCTTGCTAAATAATTCAACTTTCGCCATCACGTTACATAGCTTATTAGGGAACACAACAACCTAACTCCTACTGTTCTACAATATAAGATACTACAATATAAGATTTGCCCCGTGCCATTTTTAACTGCCCCCTTCACTCCATCCTGGCACTGGGCATGAAGGGATACAACTAAAAGATTTATGGTATGCTCTTTGTTCTTTGTATGGTATGCTCTTTGCCAATGATAATATTGGCAAACCATATTAGCAAACCAATATGAAATGCAAAACTGGAGGACTGAACACAGCTCGGCAAAGGATTTTGCAGCAATGCAACCGTCCAGACCACCCACCTTTCGGTCTAAATGCTTGTTAAGTCTCTCCAAGGCTTCGGTCTCACCACCTCTCCAGACAGCTTCAGGCGGGCTTACATTCCTGAACCCTGAGAATAGAGACAAGACAGATCCTTGGTGAAACCTGCAGAACATGTGCATCTCTTCTATGTGTGATATTGCATAATGTATTGCAAGCATGAATTGTATAATTCTTTGTCTGATATTGCATAACTAAGGAGTACACTTCATTAGCAATTAGCATTAGCTTTGCCTACAAGCAGCCTGTAAGCTTTTATTTAATAAATTACACATGGGCTCCATTTTTTAAGTACATGTATGTATTAAAATGTCAGAACTTAAACTAAACAACCCTGAGTTTTGACTCATAAAGGCACGACTGTTTGGCTACCAGAGCACTTCCGGAGAGGCTGAGCGTGCTGTAGGGGTCCTGCCTCACCTAGCTCCTCTAGAGAGGGCACGCTGTAGTGCTCATCGTGGTTGTCTGCGATCTTGATGCGGCAGCTGTCCATCTGTTCGGGCGTGATGGTGGGCAGCGGCTTCCTGGGCAGCTCCAGCCGGCTCACGATGGCCTGGAACCGCTTGAAGGTCAGCGGCGGCCGGTTGTTGTTCATCTCGATGATCCTGTCGGGGAGGCAAGCAACCCAGGTGAGACGACTGACCCGCACAACCAGAGATACCACCAGCACTCAAGCGGGTTAACCCCATGAATCCAAGTATAGTTTGTGTTTTCAATGATATGATGAATACATCACATGGCCTCAACATACCAGGTGTTAGGGTGTGTGGCCTTAGACCAGTACACGTTCACAAAGGCACCTCATCAACCAGGGGGCACTGGCTTGCTTCTTGGTTACCTTCTGGGCTAGCTTGATAAGGCCCTGAAGCAAGGCTGATATTGGGGGCATTCAGCGTGGTATGACCAGAGAAGCCAGTGTGTTTACCACTGCGTGACAGTTTGGAGACTATCCACGTCGCAAGCTTGAGCCTTTGCGTTGGGTTGGGCATGTTTTGTTTTCTTAGATTAGGGACTTCAGATTGGGCAATTCCAAAATCCCTACACTTTTGTTGTGAGCTCCTTTGCCATACAGGAATTAGCAACCACTTCACGCCCTTTGTGTTGCCTGTTTAATGTGCAACACATAGATTAACCACATCAAAATGAAACTGAAATCAAATTAAATGTTTTGTGGCCCGCATGTGGTGGACCTTTGTTTGTGCTTCATGGTCCTCTATGTATGACCCATTTGTGTTTCATATCTTGACACATTTCAATAAATGTATGTTGTGTACAAGTTAAGCACAACGCATCTCTTCAACCCAAAGCAAATTAAATGCTTCTAGAGTTCCAAATGTCCACAGATATTTGGTAAATCTCACACAGCAGAGAGTTTAATAGATGCAGTCTGATTTGCTGAACTAACACAGGACTGTTTGATATTTTAGTTCTGTTATTACTGCTGAACAGAGCAAATCAAATCCTTCTGGCCACACACACACACAAACACACACTACAGAAAAAAATAGGTTATAAAACCAAACCAGCACTTGGGAAAAAAAGAAGTGCCACATGACTACACGTTTATGCAGGTAACCTCTCCCGCCCTGAGAGAGTCACAACTGTTCATTGTTATTTATAGGCTTCCTTATACAACGGGCATCTATACTGAGCCAGCATCGGTCCCCTCCTATTGGCTCCCAAGTCTGGAGTCAGGAGGCTCCCATGAGTCTGCAGCAGCCTGGCTGTGTCAGTAGTTCTGATTCATGAACCTGGTAATTA
Source organism: Clupea harengus (assembly GCF_900700415.2). Classification (NCBI taxonomy): domain Eukaryota; kingdom Metazoa; phylum Chordata; class Actinopteri; order Clupeiformes; family Clupeidae; genus Clupea; species Clupea harengus. Next base: position 3,600,141 of record NC_045154.1, read on the forward strand.
CCCCTCCCATTCCGTCGGCACATGTTCAGCAGTGTGACCAGCAGTGGCGGCCCCTGGCCACTGGGTGGCAGCAGTAGGCAATGCGCAACAGGTGGTCAAAACAGCTCTCTGATAAACACGTGGGCTCATACTCAGGGAGGAGGGAACGGCGGCAGCATGGGCCTGTTAACAGACACCTGTTTTATGTAACATTTTGCAAGGAGCATTCCTTGGCTCTTGTGGCACAGGGTGGTGGAGCGAGCGAGAGATATAGAGCTAGAGAGTGGTCCAGGCACTAAGCCGTGGGGTTAAGAGCGAGGAGATGCAATTTCTACACTTATGCAAACACAGACAGAGGAGCACGTAATCATCTGCAGTGACTCATGTCTGTGGGGAGGCAGAGCTGAGCTGGAACCAAGGACAAGCCAGACAGCTCCAGCCCTGTCGAGGCACATAGTGGGTTACTGATTGGCCTGCAGCTGGGTGCCTGCGGAGGGGCAGAACACAGGTCCCATAGGAGTGTGGTCAAAGGACGGAACCACAATCAGCGGTCTGCACCTTTGCCTCTGGTTCACACACGGAGCCCTGAATAGGACCACAGGCCCTGCTTAGTTGCATGACGGGATGTTGATAAGCCTGCAACTAGATGCCCGTGCACGGCCATTACACTAGTGAAAGGTGTGGTCAAAAGACAGGAGAATAAATCAGCTGTGTTATTGGCATAGACCCCCGGGTTTCACCTTTGCCTAATCAGCAAGAGTGCCATCCTGTACCAACTGAACTTCGGCATAATTAGAATACTTCAGAATCAGCCATGATGGAGTTTGTGCAAGACACGACAATAGACAAATCCATTTCAGTAGGAGTGCTGTGTCCATATTAAGTCCCCTTTGAATATATGCTACGATGTCAGCTCAAGTCAAAGCTCTGTGTTGGAGGGACCAGAGTGCATGCAGGCTCCTCTCCACTGTCTGTGGAGGCTAAAAGACTGACTTACTTATCCAGGTTGTAGAGCGTGTGGGAGTTCTGCACCACCGTCTCTACCCCGAACTCCTGCGCCATTTTAATGATGGCTCCATCCCGCTCCTTCCCGTACGGCTCAGAGTCATACTCAAAGGTCAGACGGGTGATGTTCCATTCCTGAGGGAGGCAGAGAACGACAGAGAGGTATTCAAAAGCTGGCTGCTTACTTTCTTTGGCAGAGGAAATGATGAAATGTAAAACCATGAATTCTCATCATTAAAATGATTCACCATTACCCTGACACTTTCAACTCCAGCTCAGAGTTAACCCACTTTAAATATATAATAATATGAGAGAGAAACAATCTAAGAAGGCAAGAACTTAGAGTAGAGTCACAGCCCAAGCTGCTGCCTTCAGGTATGCTCATTATGTTTTGCATTGATGTTTAGCATTTTGCAGTTGGATCTCATTCAAGTAACCACAACAGGCACACTTTTACCTTACATATTAAGGTATAGGTGATGTTGGCCATCTGTTACAAGGGGCTCAACCCCATTCAAAGTTAATGACTATGCAACCAACAAACTGACCTAAGTTAATCTAGCAAAGGACACCAGAAATCCATCTGGTTAGACCTCCACTATCCTTTCAAGAACTTATGACATTGCATTGGGTAGTTTTAGACCTTAGATCTCAACTGTGTGTTAAAATGACAGTGTCCCTAACTGTGTTACCTGTCCTCTCTTTTGCAATCTTTTAAAACACCATGAATGCACTATGATATTCTGAGGACTTGTTTGATGGCTACTTCAAAGATTTTTTTGAGCACATGCAAAGGTTCCCCCTAGGCAATAGAGACAAACAAGAAAAACAAAGGCAGCAAATCCCACAACTGAATGCCTTCAAGTAGAAAACACCTGTCACTGCATCCCACTACTACACATTAATCTTTCAACATCATGGGGGAAACTAATTCTCAACACAACAAGCCAAACAAAAAAAAAAAAAAAAAACAGTGTCTTCACTTGGCAGCTCTAGATGACTGGACTGGTCACGTTGCTTCACACCGTTCAAATGTCTCCTGTCATGTGGGACCGCATGAAATATTAACATAATATCATAGAGTCCATTACCTAGAGGATGTTCACCACATCAACCCTTCTAGTTTTAAAGCATTTCACCCACTGTTTTTACTTACCTCTGACCACAAAAGCACTGGGCCCTCTACATAAACAGAACAGCCATTAAAGACCATCCCTCTGGCTGAATGACCAGCCATAGAATAAATAACCCAATATTATTTCCATTTACACAACATATGCTTGTTACCACAGTTGTCAGTTTTCATAGTCAGTCTTACCACTCATAACATTTCCTAACACAAATGTAACACAATGTTTCAATTATTGAAGGCAATAGTAGAAATGAATAGCTGTACTACATGCATTAAAACTAAATATGATGTGGAGAGGCTAAAGTTTGTTCAATGTATGTAAATAGGTAATTACAATATTTTGTCTGTGGAACGAAATAAACCACATTTAGTACAATACTGACCTTGAAAAGCCGCGGAAATACATCGGTTGGTTGGCCTCGAACCACAAAAAGCCTTGAATTCAGTTTCCTCAGACTGGTGTCCAAGTCCTCGAGAGTTTCCAGTAAAAACCTGGAGGTGAAATGGACAGTGACAGATGAGTTATTTAGATGAACATGGTGATTTGTGATCTCAAAGAAATGTTTATGTATAACTTTATATATAGCAATAATTGTCTTTGAATGACCTCATGTGACCCAGACTCACACGCCAATGCTCCAGCAATGACGTTTGTGATTACTTGTTCAGTGAGTATAACTTTTTGATACATTAGTTCTGTGTTTAATAATTACACATATTTTGGAGAAAAGAGTGATTTACCTGTGTGGTATCGCGAGAACATGCATAAGGTTGTAACTAGTGACGCACAAATACTGAGATTGGTATTGTAAAATGTTACATAAAACACAAGTGACGAGTGGGCGTGAGCAAAATGCGATAGCATGATAGCTAGCTGGCCTAGACGTTAATGGAGACCAAAACAAACGCGTACATGTAGCTGCATAGTACAATAAAATAAGCTTGGAAGCTTGGAAGTCTAATAATGCTACAATAATACATGCCAGTCCTGACATGATTAAAGATGTTAGAAGATGTTTCACAACCAGCTTTCCCCTTCTGCATTAGCTTTGAATTAGATGTGCTGGCTAACGCGTGGGGAGGCCACCGTAAGCATAATATAGCTTTTGTAAAACTACACTTAAATGTTACGTAGTCAAAATGTTTAGGATGTAGTGTGTCATGGATCGCGATTGGCAACTCCGTTAATGAAGCTCACAAACCTCCATCTGTTAACTCCCACATTCGCCGAACCAGCAAACCATGGGTCCAAAATATAAACACAGCGTACAGTATCCGCGCCATTTAGGGCTTCCTGTAAAGCCGGATTATCGTGAAGACGCAGTCCTTTTCGAAACCAATGCACTGAATTGACGACCATGACTTCGATTTAGTCCATGCTAGTAATCCAGTTGAAGTTATCGGTTGATTTACAGTCAAACTGTAACCATTTTAGATATTGCAGACACGTTCAAGCTTTCTGAAGTTTGAGCGATACAGCGGTGGCAGCGACACAAACACGTAATAGCGTTCCTCTGCTTCCCTCTGCCATTGGTCAAGAGAGTGACACGTGTACAGAGTATTAAAATGAGCGACGTGATCAGCCTTGCAGTGATTGGTTACTCCGCACGTGTAGGTTTATCCTAGGCACGTTTGTTTGGTATGCCATCACTGCAAAGAAACTGGAAGATAGGGATACTTTACAGTCAAGGTGGCAGTGTCTATGAATTCTAAGGATACTTGAGTGCTTGAGGCTCTCAACTCTCAATGATCACTCCCTTGACTTGAACACGACATATGCATTCGGTATTTAAAGGTATTTCATAACAAACAGGTGGTTGGTAGGCCTATGTCTATTCTTACATGACACTGTGTCAAATACAAAACTAAATTGGTAATTACCTGTTTGTGTTTGTAAAGGAATATTGGTTAATGTATTTAAAGCTAAATGTTGCATCGATGGTAATATGTCTGTCAAATAGTTAGTTGTGTCCCACCAGAAATACTTGAGAACACCTTTTATTAGTTTGCCAGAATAAACACAGGAAAATAAAACAACACACCATGTTTTGCAGCTCTTTAAGGCAGATTCCGTTCCGAACCTTTTTCATGGCAGGGCCCCCTTTGACAAAGAAAATAAGATTGTGACCTTTAGTTGGTTGTTTAGGTTTCTCGTTCCTTTTTTTCACCCTCAATTCACATCCCCCGTGCTGTAACTCTACGACCCCACCCCACACACACGCATTTTGGGAAACACTGCTTTAGGGACAGGCTACCACCACTAGAGGGCGCTATAAGCCTGCATTCTCATCCTTAATAACCTTCACATGCTCTAAGTCCGAACCCTTCAATGAGAGGCATTAAATTAACCATACATGATCATCAATCACTTAGCTTATCTTTGGACTTCCTTGCGATCTATTTATGAATGGCCGACTTCTACAATCAATATTCAATAAAATAATATCATTTATAATTGTTACTGAAATTCAATAGCTAACTCCCTTTGCAGCCTACCATTCTATTTCGGGAACATTGTTGACATACACAATTGTTTTTGACTAGAACATTGGGCATTTTCAACAGATCAATAGCCACAAACAGTAAAGGAAAATTCAAGAGGTTCAAGCTTTCTGGAGTACCAAGGCAATTTTGGATATATGGCTTTGGATCAATAATGTTAAGCCTTGACTTAACTTGGGACAATTCCAGACAGTTGTTATGAATGGTTTGATAAAACGCAGGGTGTTATAAGCTTTAAAATCAATCACTGACAAAGCTGAGGATAACTTGCTGACAAGCAGAAACCTGCAATTCTACACCCCAATATTGTGGACATATGATAGGCCTGTGGTTTTCAGCAACCTCCCTCAACTACTCCAGGCTACCAGCGATAGCAGTAATGTGTGTGTGACAAACTGTATTTATTTCAAATATGCACACTAACAATTGACAGAGTTAATTAATGATATAACTAAATAACATAATGAAATCTTGTTCATACAAAATACTGTATAGCCCATGTTGTATACGTTGGTGAACCACTACACTGAGATTACTACCTGCAAACCATATAGATTTCATTTCTCAAAAGAACTTCATTTATATAAACCATATAGATTTCATTTCTCAAAAGAACTTCATTTATATAAACCATATAGATTTCATTTCTCAAAAGAACTTCATTTATATAAACCATATAGATTTCATTTCTCAAAAGAACTTCATTTATATAAACCATATAGATTTCATTTCTCAAAAGAACTTCATTTATATAAACCATTTAGATTTCATTACTCAAAAGAACTTCATTTATATAAACCATTTAGATTTCATTTCTCAAAAGAACTTCATTTATATAAACCATATAGATTTCATTTCTCAAAAGAACTTCATTTATATAAACCATATAGATTTCATTTCTCAAAAGAACTTCATTTATATAAACCATATAGATTTCATTTCTCAAAAGAACTTCATTTATATAAACCATATAGATTTCATTTCTCAAAAGAACTTCATTTATATAAACCATATAGATTTCATTTCTCAAAAGAACTTCATTTATATAAACCATATAGATTTCATTTCTCAAAAGAACTTCATTTATATAAACCATATAGATTTCATTTCTCAAAAGAACTTCATTTATATAAACCATATAATTTCTCAAAAGAACTTCATTTATATTGCACTTGAACTTTTATTGCATTTGCAATTATTTTATGAAATGTATTTCTTACATTATCAACCTCCTGGTCACAAAATGTATATGTTTATATGTAAAACTGCAAATGATGTATTTTGTTTTAAGATAACCTTTTCAATGTAATATTGGATGATAGGCATGTATTGTGTACTGCTAGAGCACACATTATGGAAGATGTCACTCACTTATTGAGACCACTGCTCCAAACAGTAATACAACACACTTCTGCTAGGAATGATTGCTGTAACTTGGCATTAATCTAACAGGTGTTAAGGTCAAAGTTATTTATCATAGTTAGAACACTACAGCTTATTGTACACATACAATAGCTAAAAGTTGCAGGGCAAAAGGAACCGGTGTTAGACACTAATAGTGAGGAACCGGTGTTAGACAGTAATAGTGAGGAACAGGTGTTAGACACTAATAATAATAATAATAATAATAATAATATAGACTATTTGACATTAGGTTATATTCATTTTTCACCTGAGTGGATGGCCAGTGAACACACCAGGGGACTATAGGGTGGTTGTCTGATGAATCTGCCCACCACTGGAGACACATCATACCCATGCACCCTTGCTTTCTGTGGTTGTATACCTCCTTGACCTCCTTGTGTCCCAGTGGGGCAACATGCACACACTCACATGAGTGATTGGAAAGTGCACTTTTGCGGGCGGGGAAAGAAGCGACACAGTATGTGACTAACATTGTCCAACAAACCTTAAAAGCAAGAACATGACAGGACCTGTACTGTGAAAAGCGTTTGTATATTTTATATATACAGTATATATAAAATATATAGTTCCTAGTTTATGTCTGTGGCCTCTTAAGTCAGAAAATCACAATTAAAATTCCTCCCAGGCGTAGTTTTGAATGTCATTGAGCCTGGAGACAGGGCATGGTTTTTGTCACTTTTCAGTCCTGTCTCTCTGCACTTCAATAAAACCTTGACATGATACCTAAAATGATTGATGTCTGACACTGTTTTTGTCCGTCTCAGGAGTCAAAGCTAAACTTCTAAATGTTTTTTTCGTAAAAAGTGCCTGAGCAGTTCTAAGCTCACAGAGCCCAAGCTAAGCTAAGTCGCTCGATCTGGCAGTAATCAGTACCTGGACTTAGCCAGCTGATATTCAGTGCTTTTTGGCAATCATGCCAGCAGGGCTCCTCAATTACATTGTCACTGAGCTGTTTTATTGAGTGAAATGCTGTGTGGAGACCATTGAGGGACATCAGTGAAGCATGGAAATCACCTCAGATATCTATGGTCGCCTGAGCTTGCAGTCTGTCACCTTTTCCCACAGAAAGCCTCTTTGCCATATGGCATTGACTTTGCTATATATATAGATTTTAAGAGGGACGAGAGATTGTGAAAACACTTGATGGACAACATCATGGTGAAAAGCATACTGTATCATGGTCAAAAGCAGCTTTTGTTAGCTGGGTGTACAAAGATTAGATGATGCATCAAAGGTTTGAGGTTATGTGTTAGACTAGGAGCTGAGCTCAAGGTTCCCCTTTTATCCAAACACACGATCTATCTAAATCCAGGGGTGAAGAGCATGAAGAACTCAGGCACACACACACACACACACACGCACGCACGCACGCACGCACGCACGCACGCACGCACGCACGCACGCACGCACGCACGCACGCACACACACACACACACACAAACAAACACACACACACACACGCGCGCGCACACACACACACACACACACATGTATACATGTGTGTATGTGCATGCATGTACACATACACACTCTTTTTGAACAGGGGGGAACAGATGGTGTGCAAACAGACTCCTGAGATGGCTTGCAGCAGTACGCTCAAAAGGAACCAGTTCTGTGACGCTGAGATAATGGTCTGTTGATTAATACAGCTTTTTCTGTGGGGATGGAGAACCATCTGGAGCAGGGGCACAGTAATAGGTCTCCATGCGCTCCTGGGGATGCTGTGGTCCTGTTCAGCTTGGATGAAACCTCAAGGCCTTCTCTGGTCCAGCAGCCTCCCCCTGTGACTGAGAGATGGCAGAAACACACTCAGATTCAGGCTCAGGTATCACCAGGCAGGGGGGGGGGGAAGGGGAAGGCAAAATCATCTGCCATCTTACAGCAGTTCTTTTAACAAGATACTTGTGTGGCATGTGTTATCCTCATTGCTATCCAGCTGTTCAATATTTGTCTGTATGCTCCTACATTTCTACTATCACTTCCTTTATGTGTGTAACATATAGAGCCAAAAATGGCATTCCACAATGCCACACACTGAGGCAAGGGTCTATAGTTATATGGTACTCTAAGGCCACGTAAATGTTGAGGTGTAATATAACACAATAAGCAATCATACAGAATTAACGTTTAGACTACAACACAGTAAACATGAATATAAAGGATTGTTTGAGTATCATTATCAAGTGAAAATAGCAAGTATGAGTCAAATACGGCACATTTAGTTCATTCTTTGTCTTGAGCGTACAGTGTGGGCTTCATACTAGTACAAATTTGCTCTAGTCATGTAAGAGTTGCAAGGACTCTAAGGTAGATTTTAGCAGAGGGGAGCACAGCTTGCTATGTTCCTGTCAGTGGTTCTTTAATTAACAAGGCCACGCTGCTGTATCAAATCTGCAGCACAGCACGCTAAAGATCAAGGAATCAGAACAAAGGCGCTGAATGCTGAAAAATGCTCTATTTGCAAAAATGAGAGTCCCCTGCAAGCCCTTGTGCTCCGAGGTAATGGCAGAGTGCACATGTTACAGTACCGAACGCCAGCCTCCCACACTGAAGACAAAACAAATCAGCTGACTAACAAACTGCCACATGATTCACTAGCACATGCTTAGGCTGGCAACCCTTTTGATGTGGCCAAATCATCTGTCTGATTTATTCATTCTCTTCAACAGAGCTCTTCTCTCTTCGTATGCTGTAATGTTTTATCCTGATCACATCAATGTCTTAATATGGCTTGAATGTCACAAAAAGCCTTTGTCAAAACCCTGGTCAAGCATTTGGCTGTGGGATTTAATGATGACAAGGAGATAACAAGTCCGTATGAACATCTTTTGGGGAGCTCTAATGGCTTTAAATGGCTTAATAGGGCATCTGAGCAACAAGATGTTACAAATAGATGTACTTAAGATGGTTCAAGTAGGCTGATGGTTTTCTGTGATGTGCTTTGAAAGGGCAGAGTTTGACATGTATATTTGAAAGGAAATAATGGAGAACACAGTTCTCGTAAAAGCTAATTCAACTACAAGACCATTTCTGTGGCTAAATAGATTATGAAGATTATCTTGACAGAGCCCGGCACAATATGATGTTGAGTTGCAGTTGTTCCTTTTAATGAAGTTTGCTCAGAGACAAAGGGGAGAGAAAGAATAAAGCCATACCATCAGTCTCAATATCTTGTGACATTTAGGGATGTATTTGGAAAAACAAGGGGTATGTATTCTCTTTTCTAAGCATGGCCGCAGACAGACTGAACCCTGATATCTGTTGTGCTGCCAATTATATCGGGTGACGGCAAAATGTAATAAAGTTGGCCGGAGAGCAGATGGGATTTCTCAGCACAAACTCCTCACTTGTTTCCCTTTAATCTGGTCCCTCACGTGCGAGACCCCTCGGCGGAATCTGAGCAGTCCTGCCTCGGCCCCGTTGACTTTTCACCTTATTACCGGCGTGGAGGTACAGCCCCCTTCTCCCTTTCTTTTAGTCCGGCGCATACCCAGCCGCTATCGGTTGACGCCAGGCAGAGAAGTTTTGGCAGAGGATAAAAATGGCCTTTGCGGCTGGTGGCTATCAGGTGCAGTGCTGCGGCGACATTAACCATTTTAATGAGGAGACGAGAACTCGTGTTAGCGAGGCTGTTCCTGCTGAAGGTCAGATGGGAGAAATAGAGCTTGAAGGCCTCGGGGTCACTCCCAGGCCAGCACTACAGGGGCTGTCTTTGTGTTCATGTGCTGTTTGCACCATATATTGTGTTTTTTTTTTTTAAACACGTCGTGGGAACCGTCAACCATGTATTTAGTGATGGCCGCCCACTGTGCATTTACTTAAGCGCTAGGCTACGTATCAGTTTGCTGTGCTTAAAGATTTCTGCCTGATTTCATTCCAGATGTCTTTGGCAGCCCACCTGCTGAGGTTCTGCTTGTCTGCCAGTATACCTGTCTGCCAGCTTACCTGACTGCCTGTCAGCTTTCTGGATAAAGTAGCTTATAGCCTGATGACTTGTCATGTGCATACAGAATAACTGACAGAGCAACAGTCAATTCTGCTGGCCCAAGTTTGCCTCACAGATTGATAGCCTTATTCACTTGAGTCCCTCCCTCCATCTGTGCTAATGTCTGTCTGTGTCGGTATACTGTAGTAGCATGTTTCCTGTCTCCCTACATATGTGTATTAAAGGGTGGCAGCGACTGTTGTCTGTGGGCAAATGTGGTAGCGACTATGTGCTGGCATTTATGAGGGCAGACAGAACTCTTATTTTAAAAAGTAGAAATAAACTGGCCTTTTATCACCTTCATTATTTTGGACTGTGAGCTGAGACACTGGGAAAACAAATAACATTGAACATCAACAAACCATCACAGGCTCCATCCTCTGCCAAAGTCTATCTCAATATAGAAAATGCAATACGTTCGGGCTTGGCTTGCCTAATTTGTATTCCTCGTCTGCAAAATGGTGTGATTAGTATGCTTACAGCAGCAATGTGGCAATCATAATTCAATAGGTTTTGAAATCAAAGGCAAATGTCGATGCACCAGAGCAATCACAATGCCATTGTTTTTATTGCAAGCTTTTAAAAGGCTAGAGAACTCCAAGAGGTTTAAGTGGTGTGCACAATCAAATTTGTGTATGTGCTCACACGCAAAAAAGTAATATTTCATCATTTTCAACTCCTCAACATCTGCTATGTTCCTCACATCCTCCTATTCTACACACAAAGCTTCAATGGCGTCTGGATGCCTGAAGGTCCTTATAGTTTTACTGATTGTATTATGGATTTGATTTATTAAGCAGTACTTCTGTCTAATTGTATCCCTGCAGCTTGTTATTGCAGCCTGGAATTTGAATCAGTGACACAAACTATAATGGACGATAGTTAAACTATATATCCAGGTGCGGCTATGTATTAATTATTTCATGAAAGCACTTACTGAAACAAGATTTAATTGAAATAGTGGCATGTCAAGACTGGAGCTGACACTGATACTGAAATAATTATGTTGTCATGAAAAATGAGCAAAGTACTTTGCCTAACTAACTAATAATTGTTCTGGTGACCATGCTGGACGTTGTTCTCACATCATTCTGTACCAGAGTTAATCATTACTTGGACAATGGATAATTAGAGGTGGTCTGGCTAATTGTATTGTTCCAATTTGATATAAACTTAAATTCAAATTCATACAGTAAGAGATATCACAATATTAATTTGACTTACTTTATGGAAGTGCACAAATTCAATGACATGAATTATGTTAAGTTTTTTGCATGTTTGTTTGACTACTACGCTATTCCTGGAGTGTTCTTTGAAAATAGACTAACTAGTTGGACAAGTAAAACAATTAAGTATGTCCTTTCAAGGTGCCTGAACAGGCTAGTCTTATGATTTAATTACCTAGGGACCTGATATACCCATACGATATAACTGCCTGAATTGGGAATAACTGACTGCTGATTTGTGTCAACCTTGGAGCACACACCTAGACGTGATTTCGTGTTTCAGGTCTATTTTCATTAGCACGATCCAACTTCTTTGGGGAAAGAAAATACAAAAATTCGATTCACTCTCCTCCTCTTCCATCACCTCTGCGTCAGTGGGAGTGAATTACTCCTATTAGCATTCTGCACCACAGGGTTCCTCAATTGCACTGTGTTCCTGCTCGGGCACCCCCACTGCTAGCTGAAAAGGCAGATTTCCAAGCACAAAGGGGATTATACTGATGGAGCAGCCAGTCCCTCAAATCAAGCTTCTCCAGGACCAGGGCCCAGCAGGGTGTCTGATGGAGGCATAATGATCCTAGCTCCAGTCATGCTTCGCCTTTGTGTACTGCATTCAGGGTCCACAGTCCCCGAATAGATTTCAGAACGGGGGAAGTCATTAGAACCAGAACTGAGAACTGAGTTCACCATTAAGTCGTCACTTGGTCTCTTCATAAGTTATTTTCGAAAAAAAACTAATCCGCAGACTTCAATCACGTCTGAAGGAGGGCTGGTATTTTGTTCTGCTAGGGGTTGATGAGGGCAAATTGAACGTCTCACAGACAATGCGGCACTCGCTTCTGACTTTCAGGATTTGCTTTTCGTTTTGCTTTCGAGTCCATTAGCTCTCAATTCTACTTAGGCCCAGTGTAATGAAAGCTGACACTGTATCCATTCTCCAGCCTGAGACATCTCAGCAGGAGGTAGTACCTTTGCCATTGTGTTCAACTGAGCTGCTTGAAATTCATGGCAGTGCACTCTCATCAGGATAGCTGGATAGACATGCGATTGAACACCCTCACTTTGGTTTCTGCTCCTGGAGAGCAGCGGTTTGATAAGCATTAGAGAAGTATAACAGCTTCTGAAGACTGACATGACCCTCACATGAAATCAGGGAGGTAGGTTTGAAAAAAAAAAATCCTTCCAGCAAGTAGGGCCTACTTAGCCCCTTGAAGTTGTGATTGGTTAAACCTTTGAAAATGACAAAGCGCAAGAACACACACTTAGCCACACTCCATCCATGTAGCATTTGCATTAGGTAGCATAGCATTGTTTTACCACCCCTAACAAACATGAAAACAATAATAGAGAGCATTTGTAAGGGTACGAAGGCATCATTTTCTCTGGCATTTATGAATTCAAAAAGTTAAATTATTCATTCAAAGAGACTGGATGTCTCTGCATACTTCTCATATTTTCATACTCATTCTATGTCGGCTCACTTAGGTTTGGTTGAAGCTGACTTCAGAACAGCTCTAACCCCTGTGGACATCGGGCGGGGGGATAGAAGATCAGGCGTGGCTCCAATCCAGACATTATGCAGGGGGCTTGTTAGAATCGTGGTGGGCAGCACATAACAAGAAAGCCAGTGACTAGGCATTTTTGGACTTACTTAAAGTACCTGCTCTTCAAGTTTTAAACTTTGATTCTTATCGTTCAAACAGTGCCTATTCTGACATCAAATAAAACATAGCCTAGGCGGTTGTGAGGCCATGAACACCTTCATTCTGTGAAGAAGATAATGCTCAATGGTTGCCTAGCTGGGTCTCCAAATTGTGCTCGACAGGGTGTAGGAACACATGAGATATCAAAAAGACAGCTTTGGCCTCTTTGTGTAATTTTCCTGGCTTGCAACATCCTGTGCTCTGGAGTGGCTTCCTGCTGGAACAACAGAGTAACGATCGATGCACAGATAAAATCGTTTCAGATGTGATGTTATCTCTCACAGTCACTGCCGTGGTCAGCAGAGGCAGACGGAGGACTCTGAAGTGGTCCGTGAGATTAATCTCAGCGGTGCTGTGGAATATTCATTCTCTAATGTAACATTGTGAAGAGGCTTCAGTGCTGGACTGGGCCGTTAACACAGCAGGTTGGTCAAAACAAAGACAGGAAAAGAATCCTGAGGTGTGCTAGTCTGGTGTGATACAAATCACTATTGCACAAATACAATTGTAACAGAAGAAAAATATGACATAATTATACATTATTATGTATACATTGAATACGTACACAGTCCAGTTTATGTCTAGATGCAGCCCTTGCTCTGTATGGAGAAATAAAACATGGGATGGAAATTATCCTGTTTATGGAGAGGGATGTGATGAAGAGAAGTTTATCTTTTTAGAGGGTACTAAAATATTGAAATATGCCATAATCAGCCTTCCAAACAGGTATGTGCAAATAATGAGTGGTCTTTCAAATTAGCTGGGGAATCTGCTAAATTACTTTTACTGAGAGAGTATTACAGGCCTCGTGTTGAAATTATGAGAGGAACTTACGAGATATGAACCTCTGATATCAAATATTAAAGATGGCCTTTTCACAAAAATGCTAAAGGACTAATCTGAAAAGGCAGAAAGGAAATTGGTTTATATTCAAATTTCGCCTGAGCCAAAAAGATTACAACACAATGCATGTGCACATGATAATGTAGAACATTTGTCTAAGGAGCACTGGCCCGTATTATTTGACTTCGCGCCGATTGTCGCAAGTAGAAACTCAAGAGGGAGATTACTGTGCAGTGTGTGTGTGTGTGTGTGTGTGTGTGTGTGTGTGTGTTTATATGCCTGTTTGTGCTTGTGTAGAGCAGAGAGGGTGTCTGACTGTGAAGAGAGAGTGGGGAAAGGAAAAGGGTGTTAGAATGCAGACTGAAGATTTGTACCTGTAAATAATATTCATTTTCACACTGTTGTCAACGCTCGCATCAGAGAGAAAAGAGCCTAATAGGACTAATTAAGCAGCAGTACAGGTGTTCCAAAGAATAATAATGTGATGGGGAAATCTTGTATGAAAGGATTTCATTATGAACACTCGAGTATTTCTCGAGTATTTCTCGAGTACTTCTCAGGGGTGAATGGCTGTTTTAAAATCTGGATTTGTATAGGGCTGGAAGCAGTGAATGACAGAGAAAAGGACCAGATAACTGTCATTTAAAACATTCAGCTGTGAAAAGGCCATGGAAAATGAATGGAAAATTGCATGGATACCAGGGGTCTCATGGACAAGCATTGTGTACCCACGAAAAACGCACACCATCTTCTACACTCACAGTGAAATTACTCTCAATGACAAGTTTGTGTTTAGCGTAGGCACATCTGAAAGTTGAGTTTGTTTGTTTGAGTCTAAAGGTCCACATGTGAAAACTATTATTACAAAACTGTTTTTTTGTTCCATTATGATGACTGCCTTGTCGAGCCGACTGAGCACAGGTTCAGGAAAGCCCCTTGAAAGTCACTGTAGTAGGCTCTTTGACCCCATGGCATTTACATCCACTGCCACACTCTGCGACTCCAACTGTTTTCTTTTGTTATTAATCTCAGATGACAAATGGACATACATATGTCTTTACATCGGATAAGAGAACTTCCACATTGCTTTCGCTGAATTTTGGTTGATTTGCTGCTTGCTTTTGTCATTTTGTCTCAGTCTGAACCCAGGCCTGGCCTTATATTATATTCCTGAGAATATTACAATAAGTGGAATAGAGGGAGGAGAAAGGGTGGAGTGTGATGCTTGTGCATGTGCCAACAACGTAAACTCACGAAAACGCAAATCCCCTTTTAAAGTGCCCCTGTGTTTTGAGGGTTCCTGCACTACGGAGCTGTCCATGGTGCTGAAGTTTGGCCCATGTCAGTCCATTCCCCCTGTTTAGGTGCACAGCTGATCTGGAGGTTAGGAACTTAGGACTCATGCTGAGCTCCAGGTCAGGCATTCTCTCCCCTGCCATTAATGGCATTTCAGTCAGCATGGAAGGATCCATTGGTGCTCCTGAGCTCCTGTGCCTCAGCCCTCTAGATGTGTTGGGATGAAGAAATGGGATGGCCATTAAATTGAAAATGAACTTGATAAGAGCTGTAATTTAGATAACCCAGGCTAATTAAGTTGAAGATAAGTGCTTTCCAATTTTGTCACTGATGGTATCGCTAAACTAAAGTGAGTGGAATGAATTGAGTGAAATATTTTCTTAAAGTGGGTAAAATAAACAGAACTGCTCTAGAACTAGAAAAGTTACCCTGCGGTTTCAAACACAGTTATTATTGTCCCTGCTACATGTCTCTGATTAGACAGGGTCAGCTAGGACACATTGATTATCTCACTTGTTTTGTGATTGATTTTAAAGAAAGGGTCGTGCATTTTGAGGGAATAAAATTCGAAACAAAGGAGAAGCTTCTGGTGGGTCGATAAATGTTGTGCACCAGCCTCCCGTTCTAGTAATTATTTGTGGGAGAATTTGTCAGAGGTGACTGATGAGGAAAGGTTCAAGCTGTGATTTTGTTGGGAATTGATTAAAAAACTATTAGAAGTCTTTTGAAAGGACGTTTGGAAATTGTAGCCAGAATGTATTCATTTCATTTTCTGCATCAGCTATTTAATTTCATGGGCCTTGATAAAAAGGACTTCAGTCCCATTCAAAACCACTTGCACTTGACAGGCAGGAGAGTGGAGGAGGAAACAGAGGATCAGGAACAGAGGATGCAGAATTAAAACAGAGAGAGAGAGAGAGAGAGAGAGAGAGAGAGAGAGAGATTAACATGCAGAGAGAGTGTAATGGGGAAGACTGCTGTGGACTGCATGCAGTGTCTGGTTGGCATCTAATTTAGAGTAGCCCAAATGAGAAAGGCAGAGAGGTAAAATCTTGCAACTCCAAGCACAGCTGGCCTTTAATGGAGTATTTGCAGCTGATTGAGGTTTCCATCACCTATATTTGCATGTCACTTTGCCAAGCCTTCTAATGGCTTAAGCACCCGTAGTACGATGCTCTATTGTCTTTCTCAGATGGGATATGGAGCCGTGTGGAATGCCAGAATGGTTTGGATTTCCAATCAAAAACTATACAATAGGATGGTACAGGAGCCGAGCCGGGCAAAACAGGATAGGATAGGATAGGATAGGATAGGATAGGATAGGGAAGGGTAGGATAAGATACACACCAACCTATTTCTGCATGGTGACCTTCAGACGTCTCACTGAAATGCAATCTTATAGGCGCCCGAATCAGAATGACACTGAGAATCTGGAGTCTGAATGTTGCTGTTTGTTGATTCCCGGGATAAAAAGGTCATGGGGAAATTGCCAGAAACCAACCTTCAGTTGAGGCGACTGGAAACGGCTGGCATGTGCGGGGGAGATTTCACCTGATAGGCACCTCAGAAAAATGAGATTCAAACTTTTGAAGGGTGAATTCTGGTGGGGAAGGGGGCTGTGCATACACTCCACTACACACACTGGGTGCCATCTGGGTCAGGCCTCACAGAGAGTTATCAATATTTTGACAAGAGCCCAGGTTTGCTTTGAGAGAGAAGCTGTTTGAGCATGTCTGGATAGAGGAGCGAGATATAGCTGAAAGAAGAGTGGGTTGCACGTATACATAATTTACAGAGTGCAGTCTTCATTATTCTCAGGCACCGTCTCTGGTAAAACATCATTTGTATGGAAATTAGATTCCGGTTTCATAAAAGGGGAAGTGACTTGGAAGCTTTTCAGGCAGCGTGGAGCACGCATCTCAAGCCGGCGCTGTTAATTATGAAACATGCTACCACAGCTGTTGCGTGGAGGCCCAGGATGAATACTGATAACATGGCGTGTCGTCTCTATGACAAATCCACGTACACAAGGGTCACTGCCAAGCATTTGTTAAGGCAGACATGGCCAGCCCACCTGGGGCCCTTTCCCCCTTATTCATTCTCACTCTGGTAGAGGAGTTTCAATCGGGGGTCAAAGTGTCCAGGCGGTCCATTCACAACAGGACTACCTGAGCACTCATTGTCAGTGATGATGAGTGGGGGTAAGTGTTATGGATTTATAGAGAATTGACGAGGAGTTTGACATTGATGACACTGACAAGGCAAACTAAGGTATGAATGTGTGCGTGTTGACTGGGACACTCAGAGTGATCGGTGAAGTGTTACCTGACCTGCGCTACTTATGAGAAACAGGAAATAAATTGTATTTTGTAGTGCAATTGACAGTGTAAGCCAGTAGTTCCAGCCTCAATGCTACACTCGTGGTTAGAAGAAGGCATCTAGAATGCAAATAAATCATTTGGTGTAAAATTGATTACAACCATCCAGCAAGCAATCTGGGTGGGAGAAGAGGCTTAACTTCCCCTATCAGAGCCCGAGAGGAATGGCTAATGAAGTGTTTGTGCCGTGCAATTCTCTCTCTTTCACTCTCTCTCTCTCTCCCTCCCCCTTTCTCTCTCTGTCTCTCCTTCTCTGTCTCTTCCTCTTTGCATCTGTCTTTCTCACGGGCACACGGGAGGCCAGTCCCAAGGACTCATTTGCCGGGGAGAAAGGAGATTAATTTGTATTAGCCCGGGGTGTGCAGGGGTCCTGGTCCCGAAAGAGAAAAGTGGAAGAGAGGCATCGGAGAGGAGCATTAATCCTCTGTGCCCCGTTGTCCCGTCCCCCCCCATTGGAGAAGGAGAGCAAGATTCATGACGGTACTTACCAGCCCACTTCCAAAAAGAGAGAGAGAGTGAAAAAAAGTTGACCCACTAATCTCATGTGCTATGTTGAAAGGAGGCCTGCTTTATTTCTCAAAGACTGATTGGTCTTTGAAAATAGCAGACCTATTTTGTTTTTTGTATTGATTGAATTTGCCCTCTCCCCCTCCGCCACCCAAAAATGGCAGCAACAGTGTGCATGACTGAATGTGTTTGCTGCAGAATCAGTCGCTCCAGTGAGAAATAAGCTCCCTTCCAAAGTCACTTTACCATGCTAATGGAGTATTAGTGCACTTTCAGGAGAATAAAGAGGCCTTTTATTACTGCACAGTTATTGGTCTTGTCATGGACCTGAACCATGAACAGCCTTTACAGGTGTTTCTGTTTCATCACTATCCCTATGCTCCCATTTGGACCCTGAAAGACACATATGCACTGTTGGGTAAGGTTGACTTAGTTCAGGCAGGGAAAACCCCTGTAACAGAGACCACACATTGCTGAGGAGAATAGTGTGTGTGTGTGTGTGTGTGTGTGTGTGTGTGTGTGTGTGTGTGTGTGTGTGTGTGTGTGTGTGTGTGTGTGTGTGTGTGTGTGTGTGTGTGTGTGTGTGTGTGAGAGAGATCAGCTGATGCACAGCCGGCGGTGACAGCAGCGATGATGGGCATGATGAATGCTTACCGTCAGCACACCACCCAGCCGCGCATCTCATAAATGCAGTGGTGATTAATCCAGGATGCCCGCCACCAACATGCGGCATCTGACAATGGTGGGCATCCCCCCTCCAAACCCCCAGTTCTGCAAGAGCTCATTTGTGAAAGGGGATCAACTCAATGGTCCTACATTTTCCCAGTGTATTCTCGTGATAGAGAAGCAATCAGATGGGGCATAAAAGCGGCTTTATTACCCTGCAGCTGGTAACTGGGCCCTTCCAACTGCCTCGCCTCTGACTCAACTGTACACAGGAGCATTTATTAGATCGCCATTATGCTCTAACCATGGCTTTGAGGCGAGGCGGAAATGTGGTGGGAACCAAACAGCAACGAGGGTATCACACTAATATAGAGAAAGGAAAAATATTATTAAGAAGATGGTTTATGTGAATAAAGGGTGACTGTTATGCCGTCAAAAAGTCAGCAAGCCTGACAGATCTATAATATGGTCTTCTATGTCCATAAAATGATATAATCTTTTTCTCTCTCTGACTCTCTCTCCTTCTCTCCCTTCACACATACAGGTGTGTGCTTGTTCATTTATTCTTTCTTCTCTCTGCCTCTCTCTGTCTCTCTCTCTCTCTTCACCAATTTCCTACCAGGTATGCAAAATTCAAATGACAATTTTCCCATGCTCAAATGATAAAACAAGAGATCAGGGCCATTGTGTAGCTGTTGTGCTGATTCATGATAAAACAAGAGATCAGGGCCATTGTGTGTCTGATTCATTTCAATGAATGTGTAGCTGTTGTGCTGATTCGTGTCAATGAACTAAGCGCCTGCTTGGAGCCCAACTTCATGCATTGGCAACTGTTCTATTGTAATCAGGTTCAAGAGGGCTGCTGCCTTGTTCCTCGTGTCTCTTTGAAATTACAATTAGCCCAGAAAACAAACACAATCTAGGACGACAGATCCTTAATTATGATGGAGACCCACGAGGCATGCTAAAGTGAAAGACATCTGCCCCTTAAATCAACTTGTCAATAAATAGCAAGACAACAGTCCCAGGTCAGATAGAATTAGAAACTGCTGATGGGTACGGCAGGCTTGTAACAAATCAATTAGGAGATGGTCCATGTATGTTTTCCCCATGAATCTCCGCACTAAGAACTGAAGTAAAAATGGAGTCTTCTTGAGGCAAGAAAAAAAACATGGAGCCAGGAACTACACCTTGCATTCATCTCAAACGAAAGGAACTGACACTTTAATGTTTTATTCACTTGGCTGTGAATCTGATGGAAAAAAAGAATGTCACTGTGCATACACAACACCACTCATGACTCAAATGACTTTGCTTTTATCATTCATTGTATAAGTCATTGTATCTATCTATCTATCTATCTACCTATCTATCTATATATCTCTTTCTCTATATATGTATATATATATTTATCCTTTTGGCTCTTGTTTTGTCATCGTGAGGTGCATCTGTTTACCCAATGGGTGTCTTCCGGTGTAAAAATGAATAGTTTCACATTTGAGGTACCAACACTTCTGACAATTTAATCTCACTTTTTTTTCCTCAGAAAAAAAATCAGTCCAGAGAAAGAGGATAGATGACAGGAAGGGGAAAAAAACAGTCAGACAAATGGCCTTGCCAATCTGTTTTCACAAGGTTGTCTGCAATACAGAAGATGGTGGAATTGATACATCAACAGGGACGGCACAGGAGCCAGTGGCATGCGTCTGCTGTAGCCACACACGCCTGGAATTAAAGTGAGGGGGAGAGCCAAGCTGAGATTGGTGCAATAAAAAAATTGTTTATTTCTTCCATCCAGGTAAGAGAGATTGTGTGTGTGTGTGTGTGTGTGTGTGTGTGTGTGGGGGGGGGGGGGGGGGTTCTTGTAGTTCGACTAGAATGACTAGAAATAGAAGGTACAAGCAATAAAAGTGTCACATACTGATAATGTCACACTAACTGATCAAATGCATAATTTACATGTATTGTAAACCGCTTTAGGTAAAAATGTCTGCAAAATGAACAGAGAAACAGAGATCATTTTGTAGAAAAAAGGACAGTGAAAAAACGTAATTCAGTTCAATAATTCAACCCATGCTGCCTACAGGAATGAATGAATGAATGTATTGACTGTTTGTTTCATGTTTAATGTAATGCTTTACCAGACTGCATTATCATTAAGCCTATTTGGCTATTATTGTGGACCACTGGTCTAAGTGAGGGAAATTAAGTTATTTAGTAGGGTGATTACTCACCTCTAATGGGCCACAACAACTCAGCTACTGCATATATATGCTTTCCAATGATATATATATATATATAATATATATTATAAATGGCCCCTTTCAAATGCAGGGAGCCAAACATCACTGGGATGCTCCATAAGTATGAAGGGCTGCTGCAGTCCCCTCCCCATCCGTCCCAGCTCAATCTCTCCATCATACATTCTGATGCATTGCATCAATTCTAGTACTATCCCTGGCATGACTCAACAATAATAGCAGTTTAACCTTTACATTCCATAATAGCAGTTATCAGGGGGAGAGGGGCTAATCCAATAACAGAGCATGGCATTGCATTTCCCCCCCCTTCAAAACTTCTCTTTTTTGGCCATTTAAATGCAAATTCTCCAGGCTCTACAGGGCTGATGTGCCCGGATCAGACATGCAACAGAGCATGGCGGTGATGGAGGCAGAGCTGCTCTCAGATCAGCCTATGGGTATAAAATAAAGAGATGGAGGGAAAGAGGGGGGGCACCCGGTAAAGTGGAGATGGGGAGGGAGTTGAGGCTGTCTAATGAGTGAAAATAAACATTTCCTATCCACTGGAGATCGGATCTAAGGATGATAAATGGTGTGATTTCAGGTGAGGATGATAAATGGACTGGCGATGGAGGTTGGGACGTGCTTGGGACACAGGAGAGAAGGAGGGAATGAGACGCAGTCATGTGGTGTGCCACGGTACACAGCAGCATAGGCTGCTCGTGCTGTAGGAGTAGGTGTGAGGTGTGAGCCAGCAACCAACCGTGGCTTTTTCATTATTACCGTTTCCCACTCTTTCCCAGTCATGGCTCACGCCATGGAAAGTCCACACATCAAATCCACATAAGAGAGACCCAAACTAGGCTGAAATAGGAAGAACTTACTCATGCAATTCACTCTGATGTGAACCTCATCTCTAGTCACAGAGACGCCCAGCCAAAGAGCTCCCTGTAGACTGGGGTCTGATCTGGGCTTTATAATGGTGTGGTGGAAAAGGGCACATGTTCATTATAAGTAGATCTTACAGTCTAACCTCTGACATCTCCCCCGGGGTGGAGGTAAATTGGTATTTGTGGGCAAAAGTGTGTGTGTGTGTTTGTTTGTGTGTGTGTGTGTGTGTGTGTGTGTGTGTGTGTGTGTGTCTGTGTGTGTGTGTGTGTGTTTGCATGCAGTTTAGGACAAGAAGGTGTAGGTAGTGTGGAGTCACCACCACTCTGCTGTAGGGTGGGTCTGAGAGGACCCCCCCCCCCCAATCAAAAATCAATAGGTACGTAGTTAGTCACAAAAAAAATATTATTGATCAGGACCGGCGACAGAGACCTACGCAAACCCATAGAAGATGAGACATTTAAAAAAAGATCAATTATTCATTGCTGAGCGACTCACGGCCATCTCAACGAGACAGCAAAACTGACCTGACAAGCTTCTTCTGTGCTGTCGGCACGCTGTGGTGGTGCCGAAGCCTATAGGCGTGCTAGTTCAGAATATCCACCAGTGATAAATGCTTCCTCTGATGTGTGGTGCCATAGATCAAGCACAGAAACAATGAGGCATGACAGTAATCAGCCCATTAACGGCTCATCACTTTTTGCTGGCACAAGGGGGCCTAGGGTGAAGGGACGTGACAGCAACAACATGACACATGTTGGAAACATTCCCATCAAAAATGAAGAAATAAATAAATACATCGGGAGCAGGAGCCTCATGAAAGACAAGACATGCCACATATGAGCGCATAAACCAGAATGTCACGAGAGAATATCAAAGCGACAGCATTCTCACATGCAGAGCTTTCCTATTTCTTTAGTCGTAACGCTGTCAGCAGACACATGATGAATCCTGTTCAATGGCCACATTTTGTGACCTCAGCACCAGTGCCGGATTAAGCCTCGGCTGGCCCTAAGGCACATTTTGACATTTTAGAGAATGGCCTGAACAATTTAAATTAGATCTCGGGCTCATGGAAATGGACCTCAGACAAAAGATGAACTGATTCAACTAAATATTTAATACAAAAAAGACAAATATTTAATGTGAAAAGAAACTACTTTCAAACTTGTTTAGTCTATTCACTTTGCAGTGTATGAACACATGCATGACAAAACACAAATAGATTTGGCACTTTGCTTTACATTTTACTAGACCTTAGACTGCAACCTTGCGTGCTTTTACAACTGCAAACTCTTCATTTACAGAATTGAAGTCCAGTTCTAGGAGCAAATCACTTTCAATGCACAAAAGGGCCAATTCTGTTGATGCATGGTAGAATTCTTTATATCTTTGATTCTCTTTAGCTGCGAAAATGAGCATTCTCCTGAGCAATTGGTGACCATCAGAGCTAAGTATATTCGGAGAGCCAAAGTTTGATATTTCCTGGCATGACAGAACGGCCGAGGTTACTAAGTTGTTTATTATATGGCATTTTTCTCTCCTTTCATTTTGTAAATGAAAAGAAATGGTAATTGTAAATAGAAAAAAAATGTAGTTTTGTTGAGCTCTCAAGTCTTCTCACGACACAATGTGTTTCAGGTGTTGCGCAGCAACCAATTACTTGCTGACTTCAAGTTACAATGATTTTACGTTACGTTCAATTTACGGTAGAGGTTAGTAAGTTGTTTATTATATGGCATTTTGCTTTGCATTGAAGGACTCGGTATTATTATAGGATGTTTGAAAAACTTTGCAAGCAACAACATAAAATACATTAGTTTCAATATGACAGCACTGTTGGGTACGTGGGGAATGGAATGTTAATCTAGAACGTGTTCATAGAATGAGTAGCCTAATTAGCATTTCGAAACTGATGATATTTACATCTACAATTTTCCTATCAGCACATTAAGCTACACATCAGCATTCTATGCAAACACATTCATAATACAAGTTAAAATAATCAGTACATTCAAATAGGTTGGTTTCAAATTAAACAATACATTTACTGCATGAAAAGTTCCTAGCGAACTTAACAGCTAATCAGTGTGTTTATTTACAGAATGTCGTTGTCGGGTGAAAAAATATAAATTAACGTTCTGCCCATTGATAAAACTGTACCACAACCATCACAATACATACTTACATACAAACTACATTTAATACGTTGAAGTTATCAAATACAGTGGGCTACCTACCCTAGACAGGCATACCGCTTCTGTATGGCAACACCACATGAATATAACCTGCAGACCTGCAGTACACCACATCTTCAAAGGTGGCTTCAAAACACCAACACTGACTAAACTCGCTCAATTATGGCATAACTCATATTATTGTCAGACTACATTTTTGTGGCCCGAATTTTTGGCTGGCCCTAAGGCACGTGCCTTGTCTGCCTAATGGTCAATCCGGCACTGCTCAGCACCACCGGTGGCCCCTAAATATATATCACCTGCAGTCAATCCTTTATTAGACCTTTCTAAAGCAGGCATTGGAAGCATAGCCAGCCACGACTGAGAGATCAATTTATGCATGTTTAGGGAGCTGGTAGTCTAATTCAAGGAAGAGCCGTTCCAAACCAGCCTCGCCTTGATAACATCATTATACTCCCATTAGCATGCAGACCGGATTGCTCTGTGTTGAGTTTACTTCTGCATAAGTAAGTCATTTATGGGATGGAACATTGATTTCTAGACTAATCACAAATGTGAACAAGCATCAGTCTCAAAGTAACACATGCACAGACTAGATTGCCTGCTGTGACCTTATGATGCACCAATCGCGAATGCAAATCAATTCCATCATGGCTAGGTGCTCCATTTACACTGGGATTTTAAGCAGGTTGCCAATTCTATAGTCGTATCAAATCACGAGTAAAGCCTTGTTTGATGATCACAAAAAGACATAAAGAAATCTTAGGCTTAGCCTAGCTTTGCGGTTCATTGGTTAAAAGGAGAAGCGACCACTGCAGGATGTATTTCAGGTGGACTGCCTCTCCCCATTCCCTACGCCAGCACCTCCTGTGAGGTGACCCTAGAGCTCTCAGCATCAGCTCCTCTGTCCCCTAAGGCTTGTCATCGCCCGACTCTAGGGAGGCACTGATGCCTGAGTTAGCAAGAGTTTGTCCAGTTTGCCTCTGGTGCCTGCCAGTGTTTGTCAGCAGGCTCCTCTTTTCACAGCTGTGCAGAGTTGCATGTAGATTGGATCTTGGCCCTGGGGCATTCCTGTTTCTGCTGTGAGGTTGCCGATTACACGCTTGTTCGAGGGCCATGTAGCACTCGCTGTTCCGATCAGCAGCCGTGACCCTCGGGGGCCCGGGCGCGTGTCACTTGCTGTGTTTGCTCAGCCACTTGGAGCTGTTTGTTTGGCGTCAGCAGATAACGGCCACTATTATCAGGCTGCTGCTCTCTGCTCCTTTCAACTGGTAGATGCTGTTTATGGAGCAGTGCCCTTTCCACTTAGATCTCCATGGATGTGCAATGCTCTGCTTATGAGTCAGCGCAGGGCTGTGCAACGCTGACTCTGGAGAAATGCTGATGTAAGTCATTTGTTTGGAAAATGTGTCTTTATGAGCTGAGACCAGTGGTGGAAACAGATGCACTGAGAGAGACGTAATGCACAACTAAAGTTTCAGAAGCATTCAGCAGCATGAACAAATCAGGGAACTACCAAATAGACAGACAACCCCACCTGCTAAAAAGAAAATTCTGTGTACAGCACATTAGCAGTAGGGGTGGAATCTTACGGTGGCAGATGGCATATGAAAAGTGTGCAGCTACCACAACCATAGAGTTCATGGACATCGTGTCTAAGAGGGCAGAAAAGAACTGGCTAAGCCTGCGGTGCTCTGTGCCTCTGGAGCAGAAACATGTATTTGCCAAGTGCCATATGCTGTCTGGCATTTATTCAATTCACCTGGGGAGTTATTGGCTGTTTGTCTGATCTTATTGTTTTGCCTTTATATATCTGAGAGGTTACCTCAATAATTCCACACTGATAGAGGAGGAAGATTAGGAATTTACTCTAAACCATCTACATCAGCAGTTTGTCTCTCCTCCTCTATGTCCAGTTCTGGATCACTGCACTTTCTTTCAAGTAGCCACTAGCCACTATATTTCACATAAGTGGAATTCTTTTTCTGCTCCACAAATGTGCAGTTGCTCAATGGCCACAGCCCTTAAACCTCATCTGGAAGTAAGGAAATGTAACGTCAACAACGTACTCTTAAAACTGTCTGTGACGGTCATAAAACCTATAATAACAGTACATGACAATAAAACTACTATCGTTGTGATTTACCATACAATACACTTTCTGAAAGGGTTAATAACTGTGACCTGCACCTGCTCAACATGTTATCACTGCAAGAAAGAAGTAGCCAAAAG
The DNA here is from genome assembly GCF_900700415.2 of Clupea harengus. Taxonomy (NCBI): domain Eukaryota; kingdom Metazoa; phylum Chordata; class Actinopteri; order Clupeiformes; family Clupeidae; genus Clupea; species Clupea harengus. The sequence continues at coordinate 3,626,346 of NC_045154.1, forward strand.
CTACAAACATAACAAAAATCCAGTGATATTTTTTCGTAAAACAATATTCATACCTGCAAGGAGTATTTAGAGCTAAGTGTCTCCTTGCCTCCGGCTGTATGATGATCAAACACAGTTTTTTCTATTCCATACAATGTGGCTGTGACAAATCACCTGCTACAACCCCTCTGCGAGAAATACTCTTTCTTAATAATGCTAGGTAATACCGTCTGCTATTCAGAACTGTTTTAGGAAATTTCAGGGCTTAATTTGCACACATGCACCCCAGGAGAAAACCATTAATGTTGCCAAGGACGTAAGTGAACTCAGCTCAAGAGAACAGCATGAATATCGGTGTCATTCTTGGGATGTTCATTTGTAACTCTGGCTCAGGGGTCCATTTACATTTTTTTTTATATTAAATGGTCTGCACTGCTGAACAGAAATTAATTCACTCTGAGCCATATTTCAGCTTTGAAATTGCTGTCAGTCTGTGATGCCCACATTAAAGTATATATTAGTGAACACATTTCCATTTAGAAAATGACAGAAATCTGTAGAGGAGAGTAATGGCATAGATAATTCAGCACATGATAGAAGAGAGATGTGTGTGACGGCCTTCCATCATTCCTTGATCGGCCAAGCTTCCATCCACATGTCATCTCTATGGCTGTTCAAATGTTTAACATACAGATTTATTGGCTTCGGTGGGTAATGCAAACTGACACAGTCCATGGCCCCAGAAATTAACTCTGGTCCTCTTCAAATATTTATTTGGATTCAAACAAATAACGGGAAAAATGAATCTGCCTTGCAACGTGACTGAACTTTGATAGTGGACGTAATCACTTGGCCATATTGGGAAATGCACAGGAAACAAGCTCCTATGGCTCTTTTGAAGTGCTCTGCCAGGCGTGAAATTGGAGGAATGCATAAAACACAGACTTCCTACATCAATAGGGCAATTTCAGATGCTCGTATCATCCCCCTGCACAAACAAGCAAAATACAGAAGGATTTGTATTAAGGACAAAATCAAGTAATTGCTGTCAATTTCCTGCAGCTAAGACTGATTACAGCACTTTTCTCTAATAGCATGGTTGAACAAAGGGTCAATAATCACACACCTGGTTTCTGGCTTTATGAAGTCCTTTGCAGAGCATACAGTATATATACAGTATATAGTCTTTCTTCCTCCAATGTATTTGGGTATGCTGTATATCACAATCAATTCCAAATAACGATTTGATCCCTTCATACCAAATCACTTGAATTGCATTCATTTTTCATATATGAAAGTGAGCGAGTCTCTCTCTCTCTCTCTCTCTCTCTCTCTCTCTCTCTCTCTCTTCTGAATAATAACTGCAGGACAGGTTGCCTTGGCAGCCACTGCAGTTGTACCAAATCTTGAGCCCAGCTGTTCAAACCAGGGATGTAATAACACTACTATAACACAGTCTTGATGAAATGGGTAGCAGGCTAACACCAGTTTGTGAGGGTGGCAAATTAATAACTTACTTGCAATGAAAGCATTCTTTAACACCCCAGAATGTGAAAGGACTACTGTGTGCCGAGGGTTTCAGAGCTACTGATCTCTGGAGCAGCATGGCAGCCTGAGACAGACAGTATGACCCGCACAGGATTAATAGAACTGAAATATCAGATAAGCAGAGTCAACACTAACTGTCATCCTATTCCAAGGAATTTGTGTAATTGTAACACTCTTACGTTGATGGTACACAAGTAAACCGACATGGAGAGAAAGTGTTTCCAAAACATATAACAAAATATTGCATGAGAGAAAAAACAGGGAGAAAATAATGTGCAGAAATGGAAGAAAATCGTAAATGCACAGCAATAAAGGCAGGGAGAAAAACAACTGTGCCTTTCACATTTCAAAGCTGTGCTAGTTGAATATGATTTGGGCCAAATTCGACCAATGTTCTGTCTACAGCAGCACCTGGATTTAGTCGCTAACGGAACCTGAACTACCCAATGGTGATAGGAACTGACACTGGACCTCGCGAGGGAGAGCGCACTTGTCCCCGTTTTTTTTAAGGACAACACCACTTCCATTGTAATGGCCAGGGGTGTAAATACTGGACCCAAAAGCAGACAGAATAAACAAGAGTAAGTTTACGAGAATAAGGTTGAGATTTCATACATTTGGTTTAGTACAAGCCACAAGAAAGTGACTCAGTAGTCAAAAACAGTCCAAGGTTCATCGCACAGATTTCAGTCCACGCAGTGGTACATAGAGGCAGGCACTATCCAGGGTACAAAGACAGGTCAGTGGTCATTTACGGACACAGAGTGCAAGGGATGGGCAAAACCCTCAGACCACACAGGTAGAGCTCAGAATCCAATGGGTAAAAACATCCAAACCTTGTGTGGCAGAGCACACTGTCAAAAATGAAACCTGCAGGCGAGTGGATTTCTAAAAAAACGTACAAAAATGTACTCAATAAAACCATGACTTTATGTTTTTGGTAAAACATTCATTTCTTTTCGTTTCGTTTCGTTTCTCTTTTGGTGAAGATATGGAGGCGAGTTCCTAGTTCTAGGGATTGTGGGTAAGTGGTACTATCTTGTTCTAATGTGAAATTAGATGTGTGCATGGTACAACAGTTTACAAGCGTACTGCGTAGATTATTTAACTGCGTAGATTCTTTTTTGGAGTACGGTCAGGATTACCGTTAAGGAGAAGCCCATTGGAAAAATCCAAGGAAGTTTTTTGGAAACAGAAAACTTTCCTCAGTGTGCTCAGTGTGAATGTGATTACTACATCAAGAAACCTTGGTCAGGACACTTGAAGGTGTCACAGTTTTGGGCCTTGGGCTTCGCTGTGACTCCGTGAAGTTTCACTCAACCCTTCTGATGTGAAGAATTAGAGACCTGCCTGCCTTCTTCCTTTTTTGTCAAAGATTCTTAAAAAGATGGCCTTCAAGCAAGTTTCTGATTTCCTGTCTCGGATTAGTTTGCTAGACCTTTAGACCATTCTGTTTTTTTGAGTGGTCATTCGATTAAATCTGTGACTGAAGCATTGAGAGTAGCGAAGGCCTCTGCTCATTCCACAGTTCTGATTGGACAGCAACTTGTAAGCAGCAGCTTTTGACACAGTTATGCATTAGGTTAGTATTACTGCCTTTTAAAATGTTTTTTATATTTATCTCTTTTTCTAAGGGTCTATTTTGAATGTTGTGTAAGTCGCTTAGTTCCAGCATATCATTTTTTACAGAGTAATGACTTAAGGAGTGTACCCGACCTGGGAGTTTTACAACCAGGGAAATATTTACAATACAACCAAGTTAACAACATAAGATCAGACAGGTCCGTTTACTGAAGATAAAGAGACGTGGTTCCCATGAATAGAAAAATAGATATTGATTTTATTAAATAGTCACAAGGTAAAAATATAGTAACATTGAAACGTGTAGCTGCAGGGGGGAAATAGCACAGACAATGAAACAACACAAATAAAAAATGAAGAAACAAAACAAACTGGACTGAGGCTTACCAGTTGGGGCAGAGAGCTAGGCAGAGGGGGGCGGTATCCACGGAGACCAAACTGAATGTACTTCACACACACGCACACACACGCACACCTACACACACACACACTAGTAAGGGTTAATTAATGTGTTATGTAGCACAGCACACAACAAGGGAGATACTACCACCACTCTGGGGTGACCTCCTGACCTTGGGTACATGAAATGAAAACAAGAAAAATGGAACAAAACAACAAAATTCCAAACAAATGAGCACCGGGGGCTCAGTCCAGACTGGAAACACACACAAGCTCACAGCCAAGGAATTGCTAATGTCCAAAGGAAGACGGGCAGGCACGGACGGGACCATTGACAGTCCAGAAACATCAATAGCTCAAGCAGAGACCCCAAAACAGATCAGACCCAAATGCCAGAGCGGGTTACATGCAGCGTCAAATCAACAAAAGAAAAAAGAAAACAAATCTTATAATATGGTCTTCTGATTGGTCAGATTGCCTGACAAATGCGAGTCATCTGAACCCAGTTTAAGGGCCCATGTGCGCCCGCTCTGAATAAAAAGTCCCCATCATTCCTACAAGGGCTTGTTGCCACGGCACCAATCATGCACTCCGCACCTCTCTTTGTGTCCATTCTTCATTCATTTGACATCTGTTCCTCATAGATGTTGTAGCTCTTTACAAAGACAATGCAGATGTGTCTGCTAAGCATTCAGTTCACTGGTGAGTTCCACACAGACACATTGTGTAGCCCAGCATACCTTGGAAGCTTTACTGAATAGAAAACTAGGAGCCTCTGAAAGTGCAGAGTATGATGTGCAATGACCTCAGCATCTAACCAACATGCCGTCCAGACCACAGACTTGAGAAGACGTCTTCTTCTCGTTTCGGATGTCTTTGCTCCAGACAGACACTGGGCACGGGACGTGAGTCAGCCCAGTCAGGTTTAGCTCCTTCCGGCGTGTGGCCAGAAAATGACACCTCCGAATCTGTTTCACACCCGGCTGATAGAGCTCGTCTGACAGAGATATACTGGAAGTAACGGTGAAGCTGCATTCAAACCCTCCCTTGTCTCTTTTCACAGGGGCTTAGGTCAATTATCACAGTGTCATATAGGTCGCAGGAGGGGAAAAGCGATACATTTTTTGTCATGAATCATAAATACGTGATATCTTCATCCCGCATCTGCAGTGAAGTGTAGAATGTGAAACTAATATATTTCCTTTTGGACTAAAACCTCTCTGCTTTGGGGAAGTGGGACTCTGCAGTAAAAATGACCTAGATAGAAAATGAGAGAGGGAGAGAAAGGGAGAGAGGGAAAGAGAGAGAGGAGGGAGAGAGGGAGGGAGGGGGGTAGAGAGACTGTAAACGACTAACATTTTCCACAGGGAAGGTGTTTTTCTTGAACAAAGCTTTGATTGTGACAAGAATTAAAATCTTAGAGCTTTTTTCTCCTCCCATAGAGGCAGATTGATCTGTAAATGCCTCATGCACATATCAGAGAGCATATCAATGGGATTTTAGGATTTACTTATTGGTTGACAAACTAAATATGAATGCATTTTGCTGAACAGTTTAACAAGGCAGCTCTCGAAGGGTTCGGGTCCATTTTGCTGCTGGCAAAGATTGTTATGCTTGCACATCAGAATTTGCCATCATCATTCTGGGATTTGTAATTATGTCATGGAATTGCATGTTTTTTATTGTATATTATTATGTACATACTTGCTGTAAGAATGTATGCATGGTTTGTTCTGTGCTACTCTACCTATATAATAAACTACACACAGCTGACATCTCCTGTGGGTCTATCCATCACTGCCACAGCCGAGGTCATGATGCACCTTAGTGAAGTACCATACGGACTGTGAATATAGCTATTACAGCAAAAAAAATGACTCACAAACAAACACACACACACGCGCGCGCGCGCAAGCACACACACACACTCACAAGCACGCACGCACACACACACACTCACAAGCACGCACGCACACACACACACGCACACACGCACACACGCACACGCACACACACACACACACACACACACACACACTACTGATGCGCTGTTGTGTCACTGATTAATACCCCAACAATGTGCCCATACCAGTAAATATCTGATGGAACATGGCCAGATTGGATTCGTATCAAATGGACACATGTGACAGCATTCATCTCCATGCTCATGATAGATGACCAATGAGTGGCTGAAGCCCAGTCTTTTCGCCTGGGTCCTGATGCTGTTGCTAAGGGCATTAGAGCCTGAAATGTATTGTATGGCTGTTGACCTAGCGACCATATTTCCCATGACGTCAGTGTCGCTAAATGCCAGTAGAGTGAGGGGAAAAAGAAGAACAAAGAGCAGAAGATGCCTGCTGAGTTTCAAAAGCACTCGTCTCACATCATATTGGGATGGCCCTAGCTCCTCTGTCATGGGCAAACAGACAAACTGATGGACAAACTGGCGTTGCCACATATGGATCTGTGATCTTTGTTAAGCAAACAGAAAAAAGCAATATCCTCTGCTGTGCAGTCAGCCTCTCTGTTGGGCCGAAAAGGACATTTTACCTTTAAGCGCAAATTATTATGTTATTCACTGGACACAAGCAGTTGTCACAGTAACAGCCAGTTTCAGTAAAGAAGACTTTACATTCAGGGTCATTTAAATAATGTTCTATTCACCATGAACATTATGCACTATGCAGTACTGACAAACCTTATATAATTGCAAAGGCAAATTTGCAAAGACGTTTACAGTTTTTTACTTACATTTTGCTTCTTCAAGATGCTTCTCATTACCGTTTCAAATTATGAACCCATTGACTGCAGCAGTATAGTTGAAACAGCAACGGCTGTCATTCCAAATGCCCTTGTCAGTTAATACAATGTGTTTTTTTCTCTCTTTTCAGCTCCTTTATTTAGTTGTTCCAGATGGAAACTATGACAACATGGGACTCCCATTGCTGTGCCGTTTGAATGTGTGTGTGTGTGTGTGTGTGTGTGTGTGTGTGTGTGTGTGTGTGTGTGTGTGTGTGAGAGAGAGTGTGTGTGTGTGTGTGTGTGTGTGTGTGTGTGTGTGTTTGTGTGTGTGTGTGTGTCTTTGTGTGTGTGTGTGGGGGGGGGGGACACCTGGGACTTGTGGTGCTTCATCCTGCCTTGACCAAGAGTGACAGTAAATCTCTTTAATCTGACAGCTCTGCCACTGGACCTCGGCACAGAACTTAAGTGGCTTTTTTTTGCCTGATGTTAAAGTATGAAAACGGATGTAATAATAACAACAAAACACCCAGAACAAAAGCACACAGCCAGGTGGTAGCAGTGGAAGTGGAAGAAGGTTTCCTCACCAAGGCTTTGCTCATTATCACACCACCTCAAACCAAGGAAAGGTCAGATGAAATGTCAGAGTACTTCAGCTGACGACGATGTGCCTGATTGCAGCTCTCCTCCTCTGGCTCCATACTGAACGGACCCAGTGCAGACGGCTGTGGACTCCTGTCATCTTCCTGGTCCTCGGGACAGAAAGTCTCTCCCTCCCTGAACACTGGAGGCTGTACTGTAGAGTAGACGCCTGTCATGCAGCCTGTCTCTTGGCTTGTTGGAAACATTGTCCAGATTCTCGAGCAGTGGGGGTGAGAATGTATGAGAGTTTAACCCCCTGCTCTGGCCCGTGCTCTTGGAGCCAACTGCCAGAGCCTGATGAGCTCTGACAGGACTCTGAACGTGTGAATGTGTGTGTGTGTGTCTGTGTGTGTGTGTGTGTGTGTGTGTGTGTTGCTGTGTGTGTCTGCAGGTTACTGTGTGTGTGTGCATGTTTGCGTGTGTGTGTGTGCGTGTGCAGGTGTATGTCTGCAGGTTCTTGTGTGTGTTTGCATGTGTGTGTGTGTGTGAGTGTGTGTGTGTGTGAGTGCGTGTGTGTGCACGTGTGTATGTCTGCAGGTTCTTGTGTGTGCATGTGTGTGAGTGTGTGTGCATGTGTGTGTGTGTGTGTGTGCATGTCTGCAGGTTCTTGTGTGTGTGTGAGTGTGTGTGCATGTGTGTCTGTGCGTGTGCATGTCTGCAGGTTCTTGTGTGTGTGTGTGCATGTGTGTGTGTGTGAGTGTGAGAGTGTCCTCTGCACAGACTCAGTGGTGCGTGAACGGATGTGTGTCTGTGTGTGAGAGACAGACACCATCACCTCTCTGACCTGGCAGCGTACTGGGGACAAATTACACTCTGCCCACATCCTGGCACCGGCCAGCAGATGAAACACAGTCACAGAGTCAGAAATTCTACCCCTGGAACACAGATTCACAGAGTCAGAAATTCTACCCCTGGAACACAGATTCACAGAGTCAGAAATTCTACCCCTGGAACACAGTCAGAAATTCTACCCCTGGAACACAGATTCACAGTCACAGAGTCAGAAATTCTACCCCTGGAACACAGATTCACAGAGTCAGAAATTCTACCCCTGGAACACAGAGTCAGAAATTCTACCCCTGGAACACAGATTCACAGAGTCAGAAATTCTACCCCTGGAACACAGAGTCAGAGATTCTACCCCTGGAACACAGATTCACAGAGTCAGAAATTCTACCCCTGGAACACAGATTCACAGTCACACAGTCAGAAACTCTACCCCTGGAACACAGATTCACTATTTTACCTTTGGTTTCATAAACAAAATACCCCAGGACAGAAACAGGAAGTAGGAACAGAGGAACGAACAAAACCCCAGCACTCTGTTTGTCAAAGCAAGTTGAAAACCTGTGAGGATTCCCTTGAAGAAAAGACCTTGAGAGCCCAGGTGAATACGTTACACAGTCATTTCTCCCCGGCGATGCACTAGCATTGTTTTGTATCATTTTAAGGCTGTTTTTATAGGGCCTAATATTAAAAACCCTCTGCTATTAAAATTTCAGGGCCATGTGTTAGTTATGGCTCTGAGAACATGATTAGAAGGCATTTTCTCACAGATCAAAGACTTGTGGCAATCAGTGGAAATCAATTTTGCTCCCCCTGTCTCCTCCGTTTTCCTGCTACCAGTTCTCGCTCTGTCTTTTGCACTAGCTCTGTTGATTTACACAGGCTGAAGGAATCGCGAAAGAGAGAGAGAGAGGGAGAGAGAGAGAGAGAGAGAGAGAGAGAGAGAGAGAAGAGAGAGAGAGAGAGAGGGAGCATTTAATAGTCCATGCATGTGCACACTTCCACTAAGACTGCAGCATCGCATGACAGACTTTCTGGCAACCACAGGGAAGGATAGCTCTCCTATTTACCGTCTGCTTAACTTTGAGGAAGCAAGCTGTCCATTGATCCACAGAGCAAAACATAAACATTGGAGACGTGACGTTAGAAATGATCATGTTCAACTGGAGACGGGCATGTTCCTAGAAGTACACAGGGGCTATTTGTTCTCAGAGATTACCTTTACGCGGTTCTTCTCATGACCATGTTGATGACTGTCGGGCTCTTTTTGAAAGGCAGTCATCTCTGGGGATGAAAAAAAGATATTTGCACAAAGAGAATGTCAGTGAAAAGCAATCTACCTGTAAAATTCTACCTCAACGGCCCCTTCGATAAGGAAAACAATGTGGAAACAAGCTCCACCAGTGCTGGCAGCATAAACTCTGTGTTTGATCGCTCTTGTCTTTCTGAGACCCTCGTGTGTGGCCACACACTGAGAGCACACCGGCACACCATTAATCTGTGTGGCAGCTGACATCAGCATCCATGCTCTGCGCTATGAAAGGTGGACCAACCGGTGGCAGCTAAACACACCGCCGTAAATCAGAGAGCAAACCAAACCAAACACACGTCCCATTCTTCTCATAAAAAAAAACAGAACTCTCCCGAGCCCATGTTTGATGGCTTCAAAAGAGGAATGGATCCAAGAGCTCCTACAAACAATGGTGCGATCGTTTTTTGCCAACCAAATTTGGCCCTTGGTAAGCAGTACTGTCATATTACCCGATGTGGATGCCAATCTTGTCGATGGCAGCCTGAGGCTGGCCTACTTCAGAGCCCTGCATTGATGGATGAGCTCTGGGATGTCAAATACTTAAAACCCTAATAGTTATTGGACAGTCTAGAGTAAGAAAGCAGCCTGATTGATTCCTCTAACACTGAGAAAGAGTGAAGACATTTGCCTGAAATGGCATTTTTTTCTCACCATACCAAAAGACAGACATTCTTAAACCTTTTAAGCAGGATTCACATTCATTAATGTTCACATCTATCCCCATTTTGCCTATTACCTGAGGACCCTGTGTTAAATAGGCAGTAATGTTTTTACAGAGTCCCAGTGATATGCAGTCCCACATAGCTAAGTTCCTAACTCCTCAGGTATTCCATTACACTTGGCAGACGCAAGTGTATCCCATTACTTTTTTCAGCACTTAAATGTCCAATGATTTGCATTTGTGATAATTTACACAGTCATTTGGCCGAGGGAATCTCAAGTCCAATTTGCTTTATCTGCACCATTGTTCCCTTGTGCTGCGGAGGATACGGTGCGAGCGGTGACTAGTGATTAATGGTGTCAGACTGGAGCTGAGTCAGCCTGTGGGGCCGGTGTGAAGTCCTCAGCAGCCAGCCGCAAAGGAAACATTTCCAGAAATGTCATTTTCCACGTCAAGGCGTAGATCATTCTCCAGTTGCCAGGTTAATGTAGGCTTAAGGAGGCAAACACACAGAAATGGGAAGACTTGGAAGACTTTCTCTGGAACTTATTAAGATATTTTCTGTTGCACCTAACCAACCCAATTCCTCTCTCTATTAAATATTTACATGTTGTAGGGTGTGTCTGCATTTTCATATAGTGTATATGTATGCATGCAGTCTCCCGTAACCCACTCCCCTGCCTCCATCCCTCTCTCTCACATTCTCACATTCTCATACACGCGCAACCCCCCCCACACACACACACGAACACACACACACACACACACACACACACACACAGATAGACACATGGATATACATACGCCAGCACATTTCCACATGCTTCATTTCCTGTACTTAATGAAATGCACAAAAGTGGGAGGGTAAAGGCCTGGAGGTTCTGCCGCCTTATTTTTTCAGACTCCCTCCTTTTGAAGAGACAGCTTTTAATTATGGAGGAGCTTCAAGGCAGACCCGCGCCTCTCTCCCACCTGCCCGGGAGAGGGATAATTAGCAGCTCTGCTTTTCAAGGGCAAACTGATGGGGGAGGGGGGGGGGCCACACAAGGAGAGGAGTCGTCAAGTGTCCCGCCAAAAAAAAAAAGAAAGAAAAAAAGAGAAAGCACCAGGCCGAGGCGGGCTGCTGAGCCTGATCCTGTCGGAGGAGATGAGAGTTTGTGGAGAGGCAACAGGGGCCTCCGCCGGTGTGGCAGGGCTCCGCAGCCAGGGGCCCTCACTCTCATTAATCAGCACAGCCTTAATTAATCACCCCGGCACATCTCAGCAGCTGACCCACCCCCCCTGGCCTCCACGCTGTCCCGTGAGGCTTGAGCTTGGGCTGTCTCCACGGAGAGCTTCTGCCGAGATGCGTCTCACCTCCACAGTCTGTCCTCACTGGGTGTGCCTATGAGCAGCGGCACAGCCTTGTGTGCCCTCTCTCCTTGGGTACTTTCTCCATTGTGAAAACAGTGTGTCCAAGTGTTTCTCCATGTCTGTGTTGATGTGGGCACGTCCAAACACTCACCCACAGTTTGACACAATAACTGGAGCCATACAAATATTATGTGTTTTATTGGCAGTCAGGCATCTATTCTTCTGCTTTTATTGCTGTTTTATATTGCCCATTTTAGGCCATGTGTTCAAATATAATCTTCCTGGAGTTCCATGGATCCCTATTAAAAGATTCTGTCAAAACGGTTTCAAAGAGTTTTCAGAGTTTTATTGATTGGCTGTTTTAATAAAGTTGTGGAGTTTCTGTAAAGCTGCTTTGTGCAATGTGGTCATCACTGCTGTGTAAAATGCCACATTTGAACTTTGCTTGAACTGTCCGTCAACTTTAAACATCTCTCCACCAGTTAAAATGATCCCAAACAATCCCTTATTGTAACAACCATGCCTTCAAACATGGCCTCTATAAGCTGTCTCTTTAAGCTTGTGTCTGTCAGTACTGGTCTTTCTCCAGCTTCCGCAGAATTAGAGAATGTCTTCATCACACTGCTAAGCTTCCTCAGGTGTAATGAGGGACCATATACCCTTTCAAAGAAAAAATTACTGGAAAATAAATATCTTGGGTTTAGTATTCTGCCTCTGTAATCCACGGCAGCAGTGGAGGGTATAAGATACGTCACATGGCAATACTAATGTAATCCTTCTTGGGCCTTTGTGCAGGCTCTGTAATCTCTCCCATAGAAAAGCGATTAATGCACTCAAATCTGCAGCCCTCAAATATCCCCACCCATCAGACTCTGACAGAGCTGAGTGTCTTCTGAGAAGGAAAAGGGGCCGAGGAGGAATTGGGGAAGATGGCCACTCTTTTTTTAAGGAACATCAGATGATAGTGAGTTAATTGCTTTAGAGAGAGAGAGAGAGAAAGAGAGAGAAAGAGAGAGAGAGAGAGAGAGAGAGAGAGAGAGAGAGAGAGCAAGGGAGAGAGAGAGCAAGGGAGAGAGAGAGAGAGAGCAAGGGAGAGAGAGAGCATGGGGTGGATGCGGTGTGGATGGATGGATGGAAGGAAGGGGAGGAATGCTAGCGAAATTAGGTATTTTTCCCTCAAATAAGAGTATTACAATGAAATAGACTCAGGCAAATACAAACAGCCTGAGAGGTTTGAAAATGTAGTGGGAGAGAGTGTGTGATAGAGTGTAAGGGAGATAGGCAGTGTGTTTGTGTGTGTGTGATAGAGTGTAAGGGAGATAGGCAGTGTGTGTGTGTGTGTGTGTGTGTGTGTGTGTGTGTGTGTGTGTGTGTGTGTGTGTGTGTGTGTGTGTGTGTGTGTGTGTGTGTGTGTGTGTGTGTGAGTGAATAAAGGGCAGCGCCAATGGGAGTGTGGAGAACTCCGCACTCCACCGAGGAAGTGCCTCCACCTCTGCTGGTTACTAAGTCATCACGCTGGCTATGTTTGGAAACACTTTACAAGACTCCAGCAATATTTTCCATCCAAGAGGGCCGTATTGTAGTGGATTGGACCATACGGCACACCAGGACACAAACACCTTGCCATGACAAGAAGAGAAAGTGACAAAAGGTCACAGAATCACAGGCAGACATAGAGATAGGCAGATAGACAGATAGACAGACAAAAAAGAGAGAAAGAGAGAAAGAGATGTGGTGTACAAAAAGCCTCCGTCACATTTATTTGAAGGACAAGCTAATGCTAGTTTCTCCTGGGCAGTGCTGATGGATTCTGTTTGGACTGTATTATGCAGCATACTACAGTGCTTGCTATGCTGTAAAGCGATTTGATCTTCATCCATGTCAGCTTTCCTTATCGCATTTGTAATCTTCACTTTCTTTGGCAGACTGTGTGCACAGTGGCTGCCAGTTTTAAGTACGAGCCCGATAGTCATGGAGATAAAAGTCTGAGAGGCTTTGTGTTCATGAGGGAGAAGCTGCTGGGGAGAAATTGCACATCAGAGGTGATCATTACTAGTTCACATGGAGTGAAACAAAGATGTTCTCTGTGACTTTGCAGCACAAATAAAAATCCAATACAGAATTGGTGCCTCACCACCACAATACCATCATTAATAAAGGCAGGCTGCTTTAAAAGCATATCACAAGGAAATGTGAATCGCATTTCTACATGACCACAAAAGAGAGTGAATAATCAAAGTTCTCTGTGGAATTTCAAAGCATAAATCTCAGAGATGTCGCAAGTGTACAATGAAAGAGAGAGAGAGGGGAAAGAGGGAGATTTATAGAAATGGGAGCACTGAGGAAAGTGCTTTATATTAAATAGAAACATTATGGCACCGCTAGAAATGATGTGCCAATATATATATACGCATTTCATGCTCTAGATCCCCTGTCTGGTTCCCCTCCACCCCTGTAGAAAGGTCTAGAAAAAAATGCATTCATAATCATTCATGACAAAACACAAAAGGGCAGCTACCTAAATCATAGCCACCCTCCGCAGCCATCATGGGATCCTTTGGAACAGGATGTGAGGTCAGCTGCAGCTTGTCAAAAGCACGAGTGTGGTTGGGTTTGTTCGTGCTCTTTTGGGACATTAGGCCGTGCTTGATGGGAAATTGCAGGCATTACGCGGATCGGCTCTGGAAGCATTGATTTACCCAGCGCCGGAGAGGGCCCCTGGGGAAGCATCAAGCCATTTTGGGCCCAGCTCTCCTGCCCACACTGATTAACTGGCCCATCACAGGTTATTAATACAAAAAAAACTTGCTCAGAACAAATGCTAGAGTGTAGTGAATAAATGCGCCCATGGGATAAGTATAAATGCAAAATGGCTGTCTCATGGCATTTCCAAACTTTGGTCCTTCACTAATTATCAGTGGCAGTCTGCTACCAGGTACTGGGGCATGTAATTCATTTAAATATTTAGCAACACTTCGCTGTAAGTCCCAGGCTGCTATTGAATTATGTGCACACTTGTTATGCATAATGTGTACGCATTACAATATCCTTTCTGCAATAAGAATTTATAACTACTCGTTATTCTTTACAGCAATGTTTAAAATCATAACGATGCTCATTAATATCATATTATTGCACACATACTATTCAATAACCCAGTTACATGCTGCACGTCATTGTGAATACTTTATCAACACCCTTATTAAACATATGTCTACACTCATGTTTAAGCTTTGTGGTGATAAAAGATTTTCAGTGTATCAGGTAGGCAATGTGATACTAACCTTTCCAGTAATTAGCCCAATGAGCGATCAGAGATGGGAAGCACTGGTGTGTTGGATATGTGGTGGCTGGGTAGAATCACATGCTTACATCTGAGATGATGGTAGATGAGGAGTGGATGACATGTCTGTGCTTAATGTTCTGGTGAGAGTACAGAACTGAACACACCGCAGGAGGAGCAGGTGATAATGAGAAAGAGGGAGAGAGAGGGAGAGAGAGAGAGAGAGAGAGAGAGAGAGAGAGAGTGAGAGAGAGATTTTTTTCCTTTTCAATCATCTCCCCCTCACCACCTTGGATTTGAATGAGAAGGGGAAATGTCAAAACTTGTATTACTGTCACCTATATGCTCAAGGTATGAACTTCTTTATACAGTATACTGGTACTAGCCTTACTGGACGGTGTGAAAATGGCAGATTTAAAGACCAAAGTTCATCTGAATGTCTTCAATGTCTTCACTCTGATGGCACATCTGAACTTTTATGCCCACATGAAGAAAGCAGTGGGTGTTTCCTGTCCTCTCTGCTCTCAGTAAAGCCCAAGTCTGCCTTGTTCCACCATGAGTGGAGTGCTGTGTGTGTGTGGGGGTCCGTTCTCTCATCAATACTGAATCCCTCCATCTGTCCCACCTCTTGTAATCTCTCCATAGCTGGGAGGGGAGCTGCCTTTGAGCAAGGATTATATGACATTACATGTGCACTTTCACATCCTAGTGATTTATTAGCACCTAATGCACCTTCTTCCCATGTACGGGCAGAAGTGAGTCTGGTTTTACTTGGTCACGTTTTTATTTTTCGCTTTTTGATCATCACAGAAGCCTGAGAGAAGTGTTATTCCCATAATGCAATTAGCGTGGGTCCCTGCATTTGACGCCCACTTGGTAAACACCCACACCTGTCACGACGTGAGAACGAGTCACAATGGCTAATGAGCGATATGGAGACAGCAAACAATGCACACGCTCACTCATCAAGGCCCCCTATTATATGGGTCTATGGTGGGAACCGGCTCTGTGTGTGTGTGTGCGCATGTGTGCTGTTTTTAGACCTCACCATTTACATCTTTCCCTGAAAAGAATCCTTCTAAGACAATTCCTCAAGCATCGCTTCCTTCTCATCCCTGCTAATCCTGTAGAGAATCACCGTAAAATGCACCTCCACCAGATATCTACATTGGTTTTCTTGTTACTTGCACCGTCTGTATAAAAGAGTCATTGGAATCGTTGGTGTATTCCCCACTCCAGTCCTCACGGCTCACTCTAATATTTGAGAGTTATGTATGAAACATGACCTGCCTGGCCCAAAAGGTCACATGGTAATAACTGAAGCCAACTAAAGACAGTAATTATATCCATATACTACTGCCTCTCTGACTATCTTACACTGCCTGTAAAAATAAGAGAAGGATGTCTAACACTTGGCAGCATTCGGCTTCTCTGTGTTCTATGTTTTCACACAGATTCAGAACATCTAGCCAGAGAAAGAAATCGCACTGTTTCAAATTGAATACATAGCCTACAATACATTATATAACGCAGATAATACAATAACTCATCATCCATAGGACGTACGGAAGATGAATTTGAAGACCGCCCTTTGGACTAGTTTTGAAAAGGATGTAGTAAGTCAAATAATACAATATCATGCTGTCTCACAACTCTGCCTAAAAAACTGTGCGTAACCACTACTGTCCAATTTATGTACTGGTGTACTGTAGCCAGCTGAGTTTCCCATGTTAATGGGCTCAATATTAATGTTTAGTGTTGGCTGTGGCTGTGGCTGTGGTGGCCAATGGTAGCTATGCAAGCCCATTCATACTTGTGAGTGAGTGCATGAAGGATGTTGTGCTGTATGAGTGGAGCCCACATGAGATCACTTTGTCATGCAACAGTGAAAACATGAGTTACAAAAGAGAATAGCGTTAGCTTACTGTTAGCTTTCAGAGAAACAGCACAAGACATTGGTGTAAACATTTGTTTGTATGGGGGGATGAAGCACATAGAAAGCTCAGCATTGGGGTTAAAGGACTGCTGGGAAGTTCTCTATTACCAGGACATTATAACAGCATGTAGCGGTTGAACCGCTTTCAAAAGAATATCAGGATTTTTAACGGAGGTGAAAGAGACCTATGGCATCACCAAATGTTGTACTGTGATACTAACATCTCCATGTCATGAATATAACATTGTCCTCATACTTGTTTCTGCATTTGTACCCTTTAAGCAGTCAAAGAATGCAGATTGAGCTTAAGTGCTTATCCTCCCTCTAGCTGAACAAAAGTGTGCGCTGAAATCTGTCAAAGTTGGTGAAGAAACTGGTGGTAATGTGATTGGAAATGTTCTGTCACACATGGCTTTAATTAAGGCTGTTTTTTTGTTTGAATGCACCTGTGGAGCTCAAGTGTGAGGGAGCTTGATTGCGGTTGGCAGGGGCGGGGGGGGGGCGGGGAGGGGGCGTTTATTTTTATTTTAATTATCTGAGAGCCATGAAGAAGAAGCAGCGAGGGAACCAGCATATGGTGAGGATCAAACAATGCATCATTCTGAAGAGAGGCTGGAGATAATGAGAGACCATGATAACCCATTATACACAAGCGTTTAGCTGTGAAATATCCATGTATAATTACCAGGCTGGCATTTTTGGCAATATGGATAACGTTTTCAAATTTCAAAGTTACCAATGAAAAGAGTTACAATGGTTAAATGATGACAAGTCTAAAGAGATGTCTTCCTCAACTCTTATCTACCCTTTCTCTCAGGAGCCCGAATGGTAGCTTCATGTTGTTGTTGCCACCCCCCCCCCCCCCTCTGGCATGTTGTTGCCCCCCCCCCCCATCTCTGGCATGTTGTTGCCACCCCCCTGTCTGGGAACAGCAAATGGATCCACCATGCCCTGGCTGGGAGCTCGCACAGCTGTACCTCGACGCCAGACCTTCCCGAGCTTTTAATGGCGCGTGGCTAAGCCCTCCGGCACTGAGATGCGGTCATATGGCTCTGTTATTGGAACATTAGAGGCGGTATAGAGTTCGTAACGATCCCCCTTTCAATTAGGGAAAACCACAGCAGCGGCAGGCTAAAGAGGCCTTTGCTCTCTATTGAAAGATATTTGCTTGGCATACACAGTTACCAGCAGCCATCCAGCCACAGACTTTATTACAGAGGTCACATCTGAGCAGACACCAGGGAGCTCATACAGCATGACAGGGTTAATTAGCAACCAGAAAGGAGCCTCAAATTGCACTATTAAAATGTTTAATTAAACCTCTTTGCTCAGTGAAAATGTCAACACAATCTCTGGAGAATTGGTTTTATTTGACCTCGCTTTGATGCAAAAAGTATTCCAATACAACAGACTAGAAGACGTAAAAAAAAAATGACACACCATCAATTGGAAAGCTCAATCAATAATCAAGTCTAGAGGCTTTCAAATGTGTCCAACTCGTATTATCAGGTCACGCTCTTCATTACTACTGTACTCTAGTATAGTGTCACATGTACATGAATAACAGCACATTGATCTTCTTTACATACATATAGCAGGATTAGTAATAGGGTTATTTATCATAACAAGTCCATTGCACAATAATAGGTAACAAGATCACTGTAATATAAAATAGTGCATACCTTATATTAGATTATATTATATCAGGAGTTTAGACATCTTCAAATAATCTAAGCACAAGAGTATGATAGTAGGTGAGAGACGTTACTTACTCCTAAGTGACCATTGAGACTTTGAGCACAGAGCTCCTTGGTTTTCATCTTCATTCAGTCATGTCATGTTTTCTGCTGATCCATAACAAAAATATCACTCACACAGAAATCAACTGACCATGTTGTTCCCTTGGCACTGCAGTGATAGCTGTTAGAGATGCAGTACGTGAGTGAAACTGAACAGGCTGGAAAGGAAACAGATGTGTCATAACATTCTCCAGGCATTCACACTTCAATTATGGGATGTTTTTGCTGGCCTAAGCCTTCCTGGAGTGGGTTGCTGGAGGATGTTCAGATGCCCAGTTTGTGTTTACGGGCAGCTGTTGAATTATTCAGAGTTGATCCTCTGCTCCATATCTGTTTGGCTGACCCCTTAACAAACTCTAGGGCCATTTTTGCCTAAGCATAATGGCCTACAAATGACATATAAATATATCATCCATGCAGTTAATCCTCTTTCTGTGGAGGGCAAGTTGAATAAGGAAGAAACGCTTTTGGAATCGTGAGAGAATCCTCTGTGGTTTCAGAATGCTCTTTTTGCCCCCATTTGTCGACGCGTTCTCTGAGAAATCATCTGTATGTATCTGACGGCGCCCTTGCCCCCGCAGTTGGCTTTCCTGCCATCTGGATCGGCACCTAGCGGTCCCTTGGCGCTGTCAGTCACCTGCCCCCCGAGCCCCAGAGCTGCCACGGCTCAGAGCAGTGGGTGGAGAAGAGTTCTCATACTTCACACAGCGATGCAACCCACTGGGCTCCAGGACTGACATGGAGCCCTGGGTTCACATCAGGCCAACCATGAATCCCATTCACTTCGTGCATGTTTTCATTTGTGTGGAGTGTGGAGAGGCAGATAGGTTGCTTTTTAGTTCGATTTTTAGATTTATGTTCAAGATTAAAAGGGATTGAACGTGTATAGAGAAAAATAGTTTTTGTTGCCTTTGGCTTGACGGATCTTGGGTGAAGGCTTTTTTTTTAATTAATCATTTCGAAATAACCTGATGTCATTTTGACTTCTTTGGATGCCATCATCCTGTAGAAATCCATGGACTGCGACTTGTTACATTCTTAATCCTTTTATGTTTATGTTTACTAGGATGCTACCAGCATTTCGAGAAGCTATCATTTAATTTCATACTGTGCATGCTATGAATTGATGCGTAGAAATAAGTCAAACAATTTAACATGGGTTGACTATGAATAAACCATGAATGCAATTGATGGTATCTTTCAGTCCTGGCTCCGACATAGCTTTCATAAACCCCGCACCAGCAGGGAAGTTTAGAGTTGTCTCTTATTTCCTGCAAAGATGAAGCTGCAGGGGTAATCTCATGGAGGTGGTCCATGCCCTTGGTCTTTGGCCTCTGATAAGTAACGGGGGTAATGGGAAATACCCTGGCCGCGCTCCTCTTAATTAAAGCTGCACTTGACAGCCAGACTGTTTTGCGAGCATCGTCCTCTCCCACATGGACATATTAAGAATGATAGAGAGTAAAGTCAGCCATCTTTCCCAGAGGCGCTAATCTGAAGAACAACCTTGACCAGTGGAGAGCTGATGGTCCTTGAGATCCCCGTCACCTTGAAAACAAGGCAATGTTACAGAGACTGCACATAGTAAATGTCTAGAGACTAAATGAGTGGAATTGACCATATACAAGATATAATTCCAATCCTATACAGAAGTTTCTTCAAAAAAGACATATACCGGTACAGTATATTTGTAAATGTATCAGTATTTATTCTCTACCACTGTCGGTGGAATTTTGGGGGAATTGAAAAGCACTAAGTTACTTTTTGAATCATCATTGCACTGTGACTATCTACCAAAATGAAACTGGTTTTAATTTAATTCTCTAATTAAATTCCAGAATGTCACCATGATATTTCCTAATTGGTATGGAAAGTCAGATGGAGATGGAAGCAGAAAGGTCACTGACAGAAAAGTGAACAGCAGCCATATTAAACCGGCAGAATCAACACAGAGGCCACTGAAGCTAGTCCATTAAAAAAAGAAAATAAGGCTGATGTCAACTGCACACCAGAACAATTCCTTTGGGCGTCAACCCGAATAAAAAAGCACTTCATTTATTTGTGTTTTTCGCGTGGTGTCGGCTTGTGGGCCAGTAAGCGCTGGCTAGGCCTGGAGGTTTTGCTCATTTCTACTTATTACAGCTATGAAGTGAGGATAGTGAGAGGAGCAGGACAGAGAGAGTCTGGTGAGACATTCAGGGGCTCTGACTGGACGCTCCCACTCCTGGAGTAAAGATTACCCTCCACCACGCACAGGCTTCTCCCGCCCGCCGCCTATATGCAGACAGACAACTTCCCAATGCTTGAGCAGACACGCTGATTGAAACCGAAGTCGCATCGAACACACTCAGATAAAACTGATTTAGTTAAAGCCAACCATAATCTAACTGTCGGGCACTCCCCATGCAAGGACGAAATTGCAGGAGAAAGGGTGGTGAAACAGAACATCCAGCTTTAGGGGCAGTGATTGCAGGAGAAAGGAGGGTGAAACAGAACATCCAGCTTTAGGGGCAGTGATTGCAGGAGAAAGGGGGGTGCAACAGAACATCCAGCTTTAGGGGCAGTGATCCAGCTCCACTTAGATGGAGCCCAGACAGGAGAGAGGGTGAGGAGAGGAGGAGATGCCAGAATAAGGGACATGAAATAATTTCATTTTTTGAAATTGGTCTCCTTCTGGAACATCTGAAAGAACCTTTACATTGTTGTTGTCACATCTACGATGTGCCTGATGTGAAGTGTACACAGTCAGTGGACTTTCTGACTGGCTTTCCAGCTTCCCACAGGGCTCTCCATCGCCTCCCTTGTCCTGAGATGTCTGGGCTAATTATGGCTCCCGGCCACAACCAGCAGCCTTGACGAATTAGCTTTCACAGATACAACTTTGGCTGGAAAAATGTAGGCGGCTCTCATTAAAATGCGCAGCAGAGGGGGTGACCTCACCATTTATTTGTATTATCCTCACCTCACACTGACCCATGTCATCTGCAAAACTTCCACAATGAGTTTGTTTGGGACTTCTAGACTTCTTAGCTGTCATCTCTGAATACTAATCTATTGTGTGACATCCCTATAACAATTCCACCATTATTTTCTGAGATCAGCGGGGATTTCTTATCAAAACACTGTGATCCTCAAATAAAAATGTTAAGTATCCTGTTGTAGATTCAGTGTCTATCCTCTTAGTAGACTAGTCTGCACAGTGATTATTACCAGCAGAGCTTTCCTTTTTGCTTTCAATTTTCTTTGCTATGATCAAAGTCATTACCCAGCTTTATCCAAGCAGAGTTGTGCAAAGACAAATGGCAAAATTTTCAACAAAACTGAATGAAAACGGAACCATATAGGCCCTTGTTTTCAAAAGACATGACAGCATATTAACCATAGTTACAAGTAGATATGTTGAAAACTATTTTTACATGGATGTGTCAAATTAGTTTTAAACATGACACTTTTAGGAGATTCCTTGTGGTGTTCACACAAGCCCTCCCAAAGATGATGAATCTGACATGCATCACACTCTCTGTCCTAACACGTAATCTCCATGACTAATGTCAGCATAAGTCTGAATGGCTGGTGTCAAATTATACTCCCAAATGTACTTGTGCGCCAATTGTGTCGTTTGGTCTCAGTTCTGTAACCAAGCTCTGAGATAACATAGGAGCTAGCATATTTAATGAAAACATCTGGACGTGTTTCTGATAGCACAGCATTTGGCCTGGTTCTGGGAGACTTAAACTGGCATATTGAGCAGCTGTTGCTCTGCTCCCAGGCATTAAATAACTACAGGGAAAATGCAGTGTCTCACAAAATTGTTGCCATGTATGCAGAAGGCTGACAAGCCTAATTGTTTGAATGCTATGACTTCAGACACCAAGACTTAGCCATGAGTAGTATTAGAGAGTGAACAGAGGCATGGCTCAAAGTAAAGAGCAATGCACCCAACACTACCTAGCAATATAGGGAAAGTATAAGATGTACACGTATGAGTATTTCTTACTTTTCTATCACAGCAAAAATTGACACAGTATCTTCAAAGGCAAACAGTGTGTCTTTTGTATTATTCTTTGTAAGATCTGCTACGTTATACATAGATTGAATACACTTTTCAACTGAACACGATTCTAGTGTTTCATATGGGGTTTGTTTTTTGCAAGTAACAGGTTACATTGAGGGTTTCGTGTGTCCTCAGAAATGACTCAATTCTCAATGAAATGACTCAAAGATTAGTGACAGATACGATCATGTTTCAGAACAGTAATCATTTATGAGTCTTCATAAACCCATCTGACTAAATTATAAAGGCATTTCATGTTAGTGCAGGTGTATGTTAAAACTAATGCGAAAAGAGAAAATTATTCTTCGTATTGCTTTTTACGCGTAAAATGTTTTACTTGCTTAGAGCCATTGCATTAAATGCATAATGTCATTGGCCAAAACCTTTCAGAAAGGAAGGCATTGTTTATTTTGTCGAACAAATCATGTGACTGCTATTATCAGTAAAATTCTCAAATAACACCTGTTTACAACAATACAGTTCTTTCGTGGAGGTACAGTGGCAGAGATTTTTCTCACCTCAAATTGTTTTATGCTGTCGGCAGCCACGTCTTTAAGAGGCGGGGGCATATGTAGAGAAGGTTTGGGTGGTCCAGACTGAGCTCGAGCTGTAACACCTCACGCAACACAACCGTCAAGCCAGTGTACTTGGACTGTACAATGAGAAAGCTGGATCTTGTGTTGGACTTAGCTATGCTTGCCTCTTCATCCCTGAAACCCCATTGTTCTGCATTTATTTTCTGTCTCGCTTTACAGTCGTGCCTAGCACGTTTTAATCTGTGCTGCATAAATTAAACCCATCTCGGAAATATTTATTATTTTGGCACGCCGCTCAGATGGACGCTGGCTGGGCACAGGGCTTCTGCCCTTCATCATATCATATGGAAGAATCGAGTCCACATCTCTGTGGCTGGAGCTTTAGCATCTCAAAGCTTAATTCACCATCACTTGCGGACACCTCAATTTCCCCCATTATTCCAAGATTTCAGCTTCATAAGGCAAGTATACTGGCTGCTTTTAACATACAATTTGTTCCTCCAGGTTAACGTCGGTTACTTTAGATAAGTATGAGTATGAAGTGTGGCATGATAAAACCGAAGTGCAAATCTGGGAAATTAATAGTTTTTGACAATGGTCTTCATTACACCACTTTAATTTTTCAACAAATATGAATTCTGTGGCACTGCGGTAAATCAGATTCGGGTGCGCTGCTGTTTGTTCCATGTCAAATATATCTGCTAACAGCTTTATGTCTGAGATGGGAATATCACTCATCTACAGGTGCCAGCAGATCAGAGTCAAGTCGTAAGCGAAATTTGGATCGCATCTTCCATTAACCAGCTGCTTTCAATAGGCGCGTTCATCGAACTCATTAGCTGAAGATACCCAGAGGACAACGGCGTAAGACAGTCAACCCACCAACGGACCACAAATGTTTTTTTTTAAATCGTTATTAAAGTAACATTGAATCATTCCTCAAACGCCCTCTTCTTCATGACTCACACTACCAAAATATACATTAAAGCAACTTGTTGAGGGGAAAAATAAATTATGAAATAACCCAATTATAATTTTGCTATATATAATGTATTTTCATTGTAGTAAAAGGTATATTCTGCATTTACTGAACAATCAGACGCAGAACAGTAGGCTACTCTTGAGGGAGCCAGCCCACTCATATACAATGACTTTAAATCATTACACAAAAATCAGTGTACCATAGCCTACCAACTGTACAAAAATGTAGGTGTTTTTTCCGTTTATTATTTTTTTTGTCTCATCTCAACAAACCACCCATGAACAAATTTGAACTGACCTGTAAATGTCTTCAAATATACTGTGCAGTTTTATAGAAAAAATGTCAGCTGTATGTTTGTTTAGGGGGTTCATTTTATATAATAAATGGGTGCCCTCAAGGACATTTTATTCCTTACCTTTGGTCCACGGTAATCACGTGGAAATTTGAATAGCAAATCTCTTATGTGTTTATTTATATAGTGTCTTATAGATTGCCTCTATCTGATAATACTCTTCAACAACATTGTAGTTTCTTATGAAATGCTTTACTTCCTTTTGATTTAGCTACTTGCACATCAGACACACTCTCACTGTGCTTGTTATCCTGTTTTCAGCTGCACATTTACTGATAGGATCAAATCAGACTGCATCACCTAAATGAGGTTATTCAGCCATGCAATGTTCCTGGAAGGCTGTGATTCTGCTTGCCCTGGCGTCTATAGCAATCCAGTACACAGCAATCAGGACTTTCACAGCCAAACCCTTTCAGATGTGCCCGATCCCAAACCCTCTGAACTGTGGCCTAGGGCAGGACGCCGAGGCTTTCGAGCACGTTTGTGACGAGTATCCCTACTTCAACTACAACTTCTCCAGAAAGACTCACATCCTCATCCTGGCCACCACGCGCAGTGGCTCCTCTTTCGTCGGACAGCTGTTCAATCAGCACTCGGACGTCTTCTACCTGTTCGAGCCGCTCTACCACGTCCAGACCACTCTGATCCCCCGCCTGGCCCACAGCCGAAACGCGGCCGACCGGCGGGTGATGCTGGGGGCCAGCCGAGACCTTCTGAGGAGCCTGTACAACTGTGACCTCTACTTCCTGGAGAGCTACATCAAGCCGGTGCCGTCCAACCACACCACGGACAAGCTGTTCCGCCGGGGGGCCAGCAGGGCGCTGTGCTCCCCGCCCGCGTGCGACGCCTTCAGCCCCGGCGAGACCAACATCGAGGAGGGCGACTGCGTGAGGAAGTGCGCCTCCCTCAACCTGACTCTGGCCGCCGACGGCTGCCGGGAGAACCGGCACGTGGCCATCAAGACGGTGCGCGTGCCAGAGGTGGGCGACCTGCGCGCGCTGGTAGAGGACCCCCGGCTAAACCTGAAGGTCATCCAGCTGGTGAGGGACCCTCGCGGCATCCTCTCCTCCAGGATCGAGACCTTCAGAGACACGTACAGGCTCTGGAGGATCTGGAGGGCCACGGGCAGGAAGCCCTACAACCTGGACCTGACACAGCTGACCACTGTCTGCGACGACTTCCTGAGCTCCGTGTCCACAGGTATGAGTCGGCCGCTGTGGCTCAAAGGACGCTATATGCTGGTGAGGTACGAGGACCTGGCTCTGAACCCCCTCCAGAAGACCAAGGAGATTTACGACTTCCTGGGACTTTCCATGGACAAGAATGTGGTGGATTGGATTCAGAACAACACCAGGGGAAGCAATGAGCTGTTAGCGAAGCATAAATACGGCACTGTGAGGGATTCGGCAGCCAACGCGGAGAGCTGGAGGCTGAAGCTGTCCTATGACATTGTTGATTACACTCAAACTGTGTGTCAGCACATTTTACAGGAGCTTGGTTACAAGACGGTCAGATCCCTCGAGGAGCTGAAAAATATGTCTCTTTCACTCATCGAGGACAAAACATTTGTACCTTTTTAGTAACAAAGGTAATGATGCACAAGTATTTTTGATATGTTTATACTGTTGCCTTAAATCAATTCACATTTGCACTAAATCTGGGAGAACCCCTTTGGGGTTATGCTATGCCGAAATTTTGAACAGCACAACTAAGTTAAACTGGTATAGCTGTGAAGGGACTTCAACATTACTAATTAGAGTACAGAACGATGGTCATTTTCAAGTTGGTGTGATTCTAACAGATCCCAGAAGCATCATCTCACTTTAAATTCTTGTATGCTGGCTGTTGCTTTGACAAAAGTGAATGTTGATATTTGTACATTTTTGTCCCCGTAACGCTAGTGTTGCTGGGGATCGTATATGACAGTCCACTCCAATGCTGAGGTGTATGATAAAAATTGTGCAATAAAAATGTGAATGTTGCAGTCAACCTCAAAAGTGCTTTGTCAGCTGTCATAATTAGCATGTAATCCTCAAAAGGGCATCTTTTACTACAGAGCAGTAATAATCAGTCAAGCTGTGCACCCATTTAGGGATTACACACCACTGACAAATAATCAACACATGCTCAATTTCACGCAGTTCAGAGCAGTCTGCTACTGTCATTGGGAATAAAGCAATGGCTATTTTATGAAGTCAGCACTTCTGTTAGATTGTGTGTCTACACATGGTGCATTATTTTAACACAAGCAATATGAAAATGAATGAAATATGACTTAAGTAACAAGTAAGTAAGTAATATGATCATAGACATCACACCATATGTCATTTCAAATCATCTTAGATATTGTCTGCAAAGGAATCAGGCATGATTCTATCTGCTAAACATGATTGCATCGCCTTCTGTGCAATTCTCTTACTTAGGTGTCCTCACTTCTACAGTGTGTTAGCGATGCTCACCTTCCTGGAATTTATTGTAAAAGTGGGATCTTATCCTGACATGAGAGGAAATTAAAGTATAGTAAGACAAAGCAGGAAACACGATAAAGGTGTGCCACCACACGAAGAATGCAACATTGGGGAATGCCACATTGGGGAATGCAACATTGCAGACATAGGGTATTGAACCATGATGTGGTTGTTGTTGTGTAATTTACCAAGAACTGTAGTGTGTCTAATTACAAGGGGGAGTGAACACGCCACGGGTTCTGTGATTGGATTTATGGGCTGGCTCACAGGAACAATATCTGTCCTGCCCTCAATGAAGAGATGGACTGGGTCTTCATTTTCAGAACGTTTAAATGACTCACAGTGGGATCAAAGACAAATAACGAATAGTGTACGGTGTGTCACCACAATTAACAAAGAGAAGCAGGCACATCCAGGCTCTTCAGGAGTGCGGGGCTCTCAGAGAGGTCTGGGTAGCTGCTGGAGCTGGTGTGGACTTACTCACCCAGCCTGCCTAATGGAAAGGTTCACCGTGTCAGAGATGCTTCAAGAGCAGCACTTCAATCCAGCAGCTCTACGTAGCAGGAGGCTCCACTAATGGACTCCTCTAATATCTCCTTGCTGTTTTATTCAAGGGCTTATTAGGAACTGTAAGAAAGATGAAAGCAGATGGTTGAATATATATTATTAGAGCCATTGGTTTGCCTCCTCCTCCTCTGTAACGAAGGAATAATCATTCTATAATGTAACAGCAGAAGTCATAGCCTATCCATTAAAAGTAAAACCAGTGTTTTGTTAGATTGTGACCATCAAATCTTGATTGCCAGTAACATCCATCCTTTCTAGAGTGTGCAAGGATAAAATGGCTGTTTTGAAAAGAAAGTCAAAAAGTATTTGTTACATAAGTGTGTATAGGCAAACTGCCTCGCTTATAAGAGGACAATGAGCTATATTTATAAACGATACCTTTCATCAAGAAGAATTAGGTCAGTTGCCACTGTCAAGTGCTTTCAGCAATCCCATTCACTCCATTCACCTGAGTTATAATGGGGTGTTGAAGGCTACACTGATGGTTTTATCTGTTTGGCTGCAGAGGTTCCAGATAATCTAGAATATCTGGATTTCGGAGAAGTATTGTTTTATGGGACCACAAGTGACTCTGACACGTTGTAACAACGGGTGTAGGTTTGACGATAACGTGGACTTTTGGTATTTGTGTTTGTCTTTTATTCACCACTGCTCCTTTGAGCTCCAGCTTCACAAGTGTTGGACTGTGAATGTTTAAACCTCACTAAACTCGCCAGTCCTTCCCATCCACAGGCAGACCAAGTTTTACACATGCTTAAACCCAGATACATATGGTGATATACATCTGGCTCCAACAGACTGTAAGAGGTATTCTGAGGGTTATTTGCAAAGAATGAGTTCTAATACTAAGCATCATTAGTGGAATTCAAGATAAACGATTTTACTGGAATTCAAGAACATCAATATTGAAGAACAATAATTGATTAGCTATGGCAGACGAACATCAAAAAGATGGAATTCTGAATCTTTTGGGGAACTGCATTCAGGAAATACATCATCACTCATACCAACAACTCGCTCAGGAGGTGTAACACCTTAAATCCATTCTAGGCATTTTTCTCTTAACGGTAGCCAGGTGCCATCATATCCTATATTTTCACTGCATTGATTTTTGTTGTAAGATTTTCCTTTGGATTTTGATTGGGTTTCGGGTGTTGGTAAAAAGCTTGATCAGCTTGTTGGTTTGGTTTGGTTTGCTGTTGTGAGCTCAACAGCCTTGATTTGCACAGGCAACCAGTGAATCAGGTGTTATGAGCTCAACAGCCTTGATTTGTACAGGCAAACAGTGAATCAGACTTTACAAGGAGAGAAGGAGAAAAGCCTCGACGGGAGAAACGGCCAAGGCCTATTCTAATGCTCGGATTTTCATATTATCCCCCCAGCCATTTTCTACAGGTGGATTTCAAATGCCATCACTTCCCCATCCAACACTGAAAAGAACATCAAGTTTGCTGTGTTGACTTGTGGGTTGCTTAGTGCAGCTGCTTTTAAAGATTTCTGCCAACTGAACCATTTAAATTCTTTCACCACAAAATGTCACGAGTCAAAGATGCTGTAAGTTATGTTAGCATTTCTGCTTACATTTCTTAGTTCTGTCCGAGTTAGCCACCTGAATAATCTACCCCTATTCTTCGATGCGCAATACACCTGCAAAATAATTGGCGGATTTCTTTAGAAGGGCCCTTATTAGTCACCCAGACATTTTAGTTGTTTATTATCAAGCCCCAAGGAGTCCAGAAAACAGGTTTGTTTTGTCAGAGCTCTCAGTGATAGGAGCAGTGTAAGCATTCAAAAAGGATCTTCTACTGCAGTTTTAACAGTCACCCTTGTCTGGGCTGCCTTCTAAATTGTAAGCAAATACAGAAAAACACCTGACGCAAAGTATCAATATGGACAACATATTACTATTATCCTTCAGATACAAATCATTATTGTAGTTCTAGAACCATTTAAACATTTCCACAATGAAAAAAACATAGACTGTAGGCCTACCTTTTAACTGTTACACTTTTAAACAGTCAATTCTGGCTAAACAATATGATTAGTTAAAAAACACTCTCACAACAGAACAGCATTCATTACTTCTCATGACAGCACTTGTATAATGTATATATGTAATTGGTATAATTCAAGCAATGAAAATCATTGTACAATATTTCAGGGGCTTCACAGACCTCAGTATTACAGTGAGTGTAAAAATAAAAATGAGATTTAAAACAGAATTGACAACAGATGTTCGCATATTTATATGAGTTTTTACATTGAGGTAACATGTACATGAGTGATTGGTTAACATTACATTTGAGGATGGTCGGGTCGGGTCGACCTGATGCTCTAGCAAACAGACAGACAATTCATAGTTGTTTTTATATTTATTTAACATAGAACTGATTTAGTCTGATTTTCTGGCAGCAAGTAAGGCAGACTGACAAGAGTTGCCAGGGTTCAGAGACTCGCCAGATTTGAAGTTTGAACTCAAGCTGCTACAAATGTGTTCAGACTCTGCGCAGCTCTGAGAAGTGGGACAGTGGGCAACACAGGGCAGCGTGATGACGCACCCCCATCTCCCGCTAGACTAAGGGACTGCCAAATGCCTTGGACTGACAGACAGGCTGTGCCGACTGCCCCTCTCAATAAGCAATAAATTCAATGTTATTTGTTAGATGCTAGTTAATTTCGACGTGTCTGTGATGCCATTCCCAATTGTTGATAATATTTTTTCATCAGGTTTTTGGTTGTATTTTCTTTAGAGTATTTGCGTGTGTGGAGAGTCATATCAGTAGACGCCCAATCTGGGGGTCCCATGAATGGATTTCCATTTTTTACAAACAAGGCTGACTGCTGTCAGTTTTTTATTGCACAAACGACTCACTGCAACACACACGTGTTATATATGGAGGCGACACAGGACACACACACACACACACGCAGGCCTGAGGTCGCCGTGAATTCGTCTTCTGCTTTTTTCCCATCCCGGGACATCCTTCCTCCAGGACCCCCCAGGAGCAGTGGGCAGCTTCTAGCTTGATAAGCCAGCATTAAACAACTACAAAGGGTCACTACACTTGCACTGGTCAAAGTCGGTGTCAAAACATTAACAGCAAAGATAGTCCCTTCAACCAGGCAGTCTACAATCAGTGCTAAACCTCTTCTCTGTATTCCAAACTCTAGTGTTTGCTATGCTAACTTGTGAAATGTTGGGGAAAGGAAAATGCTGAGCAATCTGGAGTGATGTAAGGACAACCATTGCCAAACATGTCAAATCTAACTCTAGAAATGAGTCCAAAGAACTGCTCTGAGGCAGGATGCAAAATCACAGCGTCAGCTGTGTTCACCTTTGGCATCTTGCGAGCGAAACCTACCCACTCATCTCAAAAGAATCTTCGAAGGGCTAAATAACAGTGCTTACTTTTGCCTGTCAATAATCGGAGTGCATTCAGCATAAATTCGAAAACTTTCATCCATTTTTTCAGTCCATTCAGCATTCTACCCTACTAATGAGCAGTGTGTGTTGACAAACTATCCTCTAAAGATGTTGATATTTGAGCTCAACGACAAATTACACCATCGCAGATTGTTGATTGGCTGGAATTGTTTATGGCTTGGTCTGAGCCATGTCTCATTTACAGAGCCTGAGTATTTTGAGCACACACAGAATGGACATCAAGAGACAGAGAGGAGCAATTCTCTGAACTTGGGAATACATTTCCCAGTAATGGTGCAGTATGACAGGAAAGCAACACTGAGAAACACTTTGTTTTGACATCCTATTATAGATTGTTAACCAACTTCCAGTAGCTGTGTAGCAAATGCTCTTATTGTTCCTAGTATTGGTAACGGTCAACTGTCCTTCATCTTAACCTTACTGTGAGTTTATGGTGTTCGGGTCTGTGGGACCCATTTACATTTTTTTATCAAAACAAAAATAATACGATTAATTATTTTTTCAAACTCAGACTTATTGGCCTTGGCTCATTTTCTGCAAAGAAAATATATCAGACCACATTTTCCTTGACCGCACACCGTAACCCCCCCCCACACACATTTGTATTACATACAGGGTGTTCGGATCAAATAAAAGTGTGGAAATTGTAGGTCCTGTGTACCTTCAGTCTGTCCTCCTCCTGTCTGAGCCTGCTGTAAGTGTGTGTGTGTGTGTGTGTGTGTGTGTGTGTGTGTGTGTGTGTGTGTGTGTGTGTCTGTGTTTGTGTGTGTGTGTGTTGTATGTGTGTGTGTGTGTGTGTGTTTGCACACGTGTGTATGTGAGTGGGCCTGCTGTAAGTGTGTGTGTGTGTGTGTGTGTGTGTGTGCGCGCACGCGCATGCGTATGTGTGTTGTATGTGGGCCTGCTGTAGAGTAAGTGTGTGTGTGTGTGTGTGTGTGTGTGTGTGTGTGTGTGTGTGAGTGAGTGAGTGTGTGAGAGTGTGAGTGTGAGGAAGAGTTTTATGTTTCTGCCCCTGCCGCTGATGTCATTTAGGGGCCTCTGCCCCTTTGGACAGTATATACCATCTAAACCTGCAAAATATGGTATAAAGATCTGGGCTGCCTCTGATGCGACTTCCTCATATGCTTGGAACTTACAAGTCTACAAAGGGAAACCTGATGGAGGACGCCCTGAGAAAAAATCAAGGAATGAGAGTTGTCCTGGACTCAGTGGACACAACATCATATGCAACAATTTTTTTTTACGTCGTACAAGCTGGGACAGGAGCTGACCATGGTGGGAACGATAAGGGAAAACAGGTCTGAGCTCCCACCCCAACTGCTTCACACAAAGAACAGGCCTGTCAACTCTTCCCAGTTTGTGTACACGGCTGACACGTCCCTGGTATCCTATGTGCCAAAGGAACGCAAGAATGTGGTACTCATGAGTACACTGCACAAGGATGGGAGAATCTGTGGCCTTGGTGCCTTTTTTTGTTTGTTTGTTTTTGTTTGTTTTTGTTTCACAGCCTGACCATGGCCTTGTTTGATTTGGCACAGGGGCTGCAGAAAGAGCTAGTCCCGCAGCTGCTCAAACAGGCAGGCCGATGACCCCTATTAGTTAATACACAAGTCAGCTCTTCTGCTGATGTACCTCATTATCTTGACCATCTGAACTGAGGTCCCAAAAGGTCCTATCCACTTGGCAGTGAATGATAAGCGGTACAACATACGCTGTCTGTAGCCCAGTTTTGTTGATTAGGGGGTTATTGCATGTGTTTAGATATGTTTAGTTATGCTGGCATTTAGCATTTGGTTTGGTTTGGTACATGTGGAGATTTTAGGTCGTAAGCTTTGTAAGGGTGGCAGGGTGCACAGCAGTGCCCCATTGGCTGGTGAGAGTCGCAACACGCTGTCCCCGGGATCTGTCGCACTCCTTCATGGTACAACATACGCTGTCTGTGGCCCAGTGTTAGAGATTTCGGGTTTTTTGGATGTGTTCAGATATGTCTAGTTATGCTTGCTGGCTGGCTGGCCCAGCAGGTGATGGGTTTGTTGACGCAATTACTTGTGGCTATAGGATGCACTAAAGAGGAATGTGTTTAGTCTCGATTTGAATATAGGTAGGGTGTCTGCATCTCGGATGGAGGCAGGGAGATTGTTCCAGAGGAGGGGGTCTCGGTAGCTAAAGGCTCTGCCGCCTATTGTGGTTTTTGATATTCTTGGAATTACGAGGAGGCCTGAACTCTGGGAACGGAGCGGCCTTGGAGGGCAATAGGGGACAACTAATTCCTTAAGGTAGTTTGGTGCCAGGTCGTTTAGGGCTTTGTATGTTAGCAGTAGTACTTTGAAATCAATTCTACTTTTCTAATTTTGCCAATATTGCGTAAAAGAAAAAAGGATGTCTTTGAGATCTGTTTTATGTATGAGTCAAGTAGGAGGTCTTGGTTGATAGTTACACCAAGGTTTTTGATGCTAGTATTGGGTGTTGGGATGCCATCGAGTGTTGGTAGATGGCTAGATAGTGTCATTCTCAATTGATCGGATTATACTTATATAAGTACTTGAATACAAATCCTTAGTTCAGAAAATCTGATTCTTGTGCTCATCTGGAGGAAAGGATAATTAAGTCATTGATTACAGTTCCCTGGTTGTACCTTAACCTGCAAATAGTACCTTAAGATGGGTTGCAGATGCAGCTTAACCAAACATTTGGTCATTGCCAGTTTTCTTTAGGTCTTTCTAAGCTGGCTCTGACACTCTCTTTTTCTGTCACAGTGTTTTCGGAAACATTTACATATTATGTTGTCAGTGCAATGGAATCAAATTCAAAAGGTTACAGGTTAGGTGAGACTGCACAATGTCTCATTATTAATTGGTATTTCTTGATATTCGAAGATAACCCTTTGTTGCCATATTAATTCTGATAGTTGTTCACTTTAAACTAAACATTTCTTCAACCATGTGTTTAGCATTCCCAATGAAGGTCAACTGAAAGTTCTAAATGCTGTAGCGCAGTGTAAACTCTCAGGTGGTGGGTCTGGGTGGGATGAGGGCGGGGGTTTGGGCCAAAGTCATAGTGGAATGTAATGATGGAATACACTGTTGTCAGTTTAGACATCTTTTATTGGCTTTGTTGTGTCTAAAGGTGAATACTCAAATAAAGTGATCAGCCTTTTAATAGGTCAGCAAAAAACAACAAAAACAACAAAAACAAACAAAAAAAAAACCCAGGGCACATCATTTTAAAATACAGAGTTGCTTTATTTATAGAATACAGCAGATTTAGCAAAAATAGTTCTATAATAGACAAAATCTACCTGGTCTTTAAAGTCCAGTTTATCGTAACAGAGTTTCCAAGACATAAGCATCCTATCAGAAATACATAATGCAGATGAGCACGTAAAAAGACAAAGAAAAAAAAGCATAAAAAAATGAAACAGATTTATAATAACTTAAACAGTACACTGTGTGTAGAAGACACTGTTCTCAAGCTCAAATAACACACTGCAAAAAAGGTTGGGGACTTATATAGGATAATCATATATGAACACACAAACAAAACAAGATGTACATGGATGGTTTGTCCTGGGCAATTTGCTTCAAAAACTAAACACCTTTGAAATACGAAAAATCAGGAAAAGGACTTTGCAGAGATAACAGCTTAGTGTTTTTTGTGAGTAATCTTTTGTCTGAAAAGATTTTTCTATTGACGAAACAGAATACTGAGATTGGAACAAAACGTACACAGCAGTGGCACTATAACAAGGAATGTTCCATTTTTTAAAGGGCATAAGTGGCTACAAATCATTTATTTCCTTAAGAGCTGAGGCACATGGATGTACATTTAAATCAAGAGCAGAAAATGCCAGGGCTAAGTGTGTCCTCACATCCTGTGGCTTTCAATTTGTTTTCATGATGACATAACAGTTGTGCTGACAAAGACTTCTGGATGTTGCACAGAGAAGCCGAGGCCCCGATAAACTGAACTTGACAAACAGCAAAAGTAGAAGAAATACTAGACACAGTCCACTGATCTTACATGAAAGAAAAAATAACATTTTTATTCACACCAAATGTTGCATCCTCTGAACCTCCCTAACATGGAATCAAATGCCTGATTTTGAGGCTGGAATTCAATGAACAACAGACATACAAGACTGACGGACATGTGTGGTCTTGGAGTCAACATTTCAATGTTCATCGTTAAAATGACAAATGGAATTAATAACACCGTTCATTCATTCATTCATTCATTCTGCAGTGGGGCAGTTATGTGTAAGCATGTGAAAGATCTCCCTCTTGGAAAATTCTCTCTCCTGTTCCCAAACACATCCTGAAAAGAAGAAAAATGCTTCCCCCAAAACAAAAACAGCATAGATCCCAAACACGTTTGAATTTGAATTGGAAATACTAGCGAGCATTTGATTGCACAAAGTTTGTAATAATACGATGGATAATTCACACTACTACACATGTATATACGTTGGACCAATGGACATCTGTGAAACTAAGGCTGAATGTACAGCTTAGCTTTTTATTCATTGCAACATAAGCGTTAAGCTCAGCATTGACACTGAGTGTTGTTTGACCAAAATCAGCTTGAATGTCTACAAATGTCTACATTTAGCAACAAAGGCAAAAGCACCTACACTCAACCCTACATTGCTTGCACACATCAAGACACAGCCTTCTCCCAGAAGAGAAAAAAAGAGAAAACACAACTAAATCTAAAGTAAATGACAAAATTAAATTGCTACTGTCACAAGTACCTCGGTAACAGATTGTTTGCAATAAAACGGTCTTACTCTTTTTGTAAGAAAACATCTGTCTTGTTGATCGATTGAAGGGGCAGACACAGAAGCAGACAGAGGCTGTTGAGAGAGAGGTGGGGTCGGTGAGAGGGATCTCTGGTCTGGAGTGGGCAGTTGGACTGATTGGTTTGGACTTTAATCAGACTTGTCCTTTTTCTTTGGTGTGACTTTACTCGCCACTGCCGAGCCCACCGCGCCCACCCCTCCGGTCACCACGGACACGCTGCCCTTGACCAGGCCCACGCCGGCGGCGGGCACGCTGGTGACGGCCGTCTTGGTGAGCTCGTAGCTCTTGCAGCCCACCCAGGCCACTCCGCCCAGCGTGGCGCCCACCGCGCCCCTGGTCATGTTGAAGAGGCCGCCCGTCACCCGCCAGATCACGCCAGCCTCCGTCTTCGGGTGGTCTTTCTCCAGGTCTGCAAAAGAGCACAGGGGAACATGAAGGGCAGCTATCTGCAGTTCCCACCCATATCTCAACCCTAGGGGTAGTATGAGATCCCTCGGGGGCCACTAGAAGCTTACACAAATGGAATTCTATCTATTTTTGTCTAACTGCAGGGCAGGAGGGCATTTCAGATGCCATCCCAAACTGGAAGGATGACAAAGAAGTTTGCAATAAGACCTACTTGTACCATTTAAACACAAAAGACATGCATCCTAAAACCAACTAGGGACCGATCAATTGTGAGTGATCAATAGTGAGTGAAATGAAAAGGAGCCCGTGTCAACATTTGGTGTGAACAGGGAGAGGCAACTCAAAGTTCAGGTCACAATCAAGAATAGTTTCAGATGCAATGATAACACAACATGAGACTCACGCAGCGTGTATCCTTTGCTGGATAAATAAAACCCCCCTGCTTCCAACCATGACAGGCCTTATGAGCATTTAGAGGTGGAAGGCTGCTACAGAGCCCATGCAAGGCTGAGGAGGAGTAAAGCCTGTTTCACGACCTGATGTAAAAGGGTTACGTGAATCATAGTGTGCTGTTTTTCCCAAGGAGGAGGTTTTCGGTTGCCTTTCAAACACTGACATAAAGTTCCAGTCGGATGAAGCACTACGGTGAGTCACCAGAGTGAAAATAAACATGCCTTGGCTAAAAGAGAGGAAAACATATAAATAAAAAAAAGCTGTGTATTAGTATTCTGAGTAGGGATAGGCCAAACTGTTTTAAAGCCCTCTACTTTAGTGGCTCTCCTAAAATCCTTTCCCTTTCATCTGAATCAAATTCTATCTCTAATAGTACACTCACCCTGTGTCTAAGACTAACCCCACGTGCATATGCAACTGATGGGTTTCTTATCCCCTTCATGGTCAAAACAGACAGGTGGTCCTCCGATGTACAGAACGGGCAGCATGTTGTGTTGTGTGGACAGGACTGGTCCTAAACATCCTACCACTTGATAGCTCAGGTTTCCCCACAGGGACTGCAACATGTATCTACACACAGCAGAAAACAGAGCATTATCTCTTCTCTAGCTGTTCAAATTAGCTGCATTCTACCCTCAGAAGTTTTACATTTAGGAAATTCCACATGATTAAATGTGTCTTCATCCATCCCAGAGGACGTAAGTGCTTCTACCATCTAAACAGACTGATCTTAAGTAGCTGTTGATACAGAGGAGCCAATCAGATTCTTTTGTACAATCAGCTTTGTGCTAAATCACAGCCTTGGCAGAGAATGTGAGAATAGCTCCGGAGGATGACAGACCAAATTCAGTGCAAGACGAATGATGAGCTGGTAGGGACACTAGGATTACAGTTAGAGTTCAAACTGTGTTGAAACCTGGATGTTTTTTTGGTGACAGCCAAGTCACCAAGTTCCTCCTCTAACCACAAGAATTTAGGGACACTATTTTTCCACCGAACATAAAACTGCTCGCAGCAATGGCCAGATCAGTTTTTCAAGCCTTCTTTCTGAGGTCCTCCATGACACATCACAGCAGCCTCAGCTCCTCTGAAATCACCATGGCTACTTTACTGGCTGAGCAGTGACTATCACAGGCAAACACTACCACTACATCACTCTGTGTCACATCCCCGTAAGGGGGAGATTAGAGAGAAGACACTCACAGAGGAGCTCAAACACTCACACAACATCAATTGGACGAATGATTGGGATGTTGCCCATTACACCAAGAGGAAACAACATAAAACACTGGGATGAAGCTTCTTTAGACCTAGCTTCTTCTTCGTGTCTCCGTATGTAAATCATATATTAGTGCTATCAAACGCATACATTTTTGCTATTAATTGCTTTATATTCTTTTCTGCTTCTCAGCTTCTTTATCTTATTACCCGTTTCAAAATCTCTTCTCGCTTTACGTGCTACACATATCACAAGTATGCCTTTCAAGCCGACAGTCAATTCTGACTCTTTTAATCGACTGACAACACCAGTATGTATTTGAGCGTGTTTTGCATGTGGGTGTGTGCAGTAAATGAGTATTGGTCAAATGATGGTTCAAGGGTGAGCAGTGAGTAGTACCCAACCATAAGACACATTCAGTTCAGCTCAGGCGTCCTTACCAATCCCACTCAGACAGGTGTTCATTTGACCATACAGCTTGTATTTATTTCTGTAATCCTCAGCAGAACAATTCTAAGTCAGCTCTTTATTTTTTATTTATTTTGAAGTTAAGCCTTGCATCCTCATCTGTCCTCATAAGTGCTTAAGCGGATGCAACTTCACACTTGACTGGTGGGGAATAAATCACCCAGCACCCATCATCTGCCAATGATGTCTGGACAAATACGACAACTTCAGCCCAGCCCAGCCCAGCCCAACCCAGCCCAGCCCAGCCCAGCCCAGCCCAGCCCAGCCCAGCCCAGCCCAGCCCAGCCCAGCGGTGCCCTGCGGTGCGGTGCGATGCGGTGCGATGCGGTGCGGTGCGGCCCCTGAATCAGAACACTGCATCTGCCCACTGCACCCACTTTCCCTCCGTCCTGCCGGGAGACTGGAACACTGACCCAAACCACCTCTGGAATCAATGAGCGGAGCAGACGCACAAACAAACACACCGCTCTTCACACACTCACATCGCACAGTACACGCCCTACCTCTCACAGAGACGACAACCTCAAAACACACACACACCACTCACTCACACACTTTCTCCAACTTCGACAACACAGAGTCTGTCTGTCTGTCTGTCTGTCTGTCTCTCTCTTATTTTGCTCTCTCATTCAGTCCCTACCACAGTGACGCAAGGCAGTGAGTCATTGTCAAAACAAGGCAATAATAAGCAGATCAAAGCCAATAGTTCAAGTTAATGTGAGTGGGCAGAAAATCCCCACGTATCCAAACCAGAACAACTGAGCTGAAACAAAGTGACACTCGAGCGTCTGGGAAACACTGAGAGAAGCTCCACTCCCCTCCTCCACTCCCCTCCTCCACACCTCCTCCACTCCCCTCCTCCACTCCCCTCCTCCACTCCCCTCCTCCACACCTCCTCCACACCTCCTGCTTGTTGTGCTGTTTTAGTCACCAGAGAGCCTCCGCTCCCAGCACTCTGAATGGCCTCTAGAGTAACAGGAACAGGTTGGACACATCTTCATCTTCATCTTCGTCTTCATGTGCCTGATGACGGGGGCGGGGTGTTATCATTGGCGGTGGGGAGTAGCAGGTTCTCTTCTGGTGTATGGAAACAAGCAGCAGTAACAACATCTAGGCACTTTAATCCTCATGAACAAGATGTGATTGTGGTTGAGTGTGTGTGTGTGTGTGTGTGTGTGTGTGTGTGTGTGTGTGTGTGCAGCAGTGTATAGGTTATACCTAGGTGATGACATTGTGTGAATTTAACACCTCCTGAAACACTTTATCTGCAGAGCAATTAAAAAGCTAGCTGCCAGCATTAAGCTTGGCAAAGTGGTAATTAAGTATTTTCTCACTTAACAGCCTCTGAGCAGTCCGAAACTTGAAAGAGGGGGAAAAAAACAGCATCTCATTTCACGTCAGAGTTCACAGTGCAAAAGCAGCTATTTTAAAGTCATGTCCTATGTGTATTGGACAACTGCTTGCTTTGACAGCAACTCATTGGTTTTATTTATTTTGGATGAATAGATTAATAGACTTTTACCTACACAAAGTATCAATGATGAAGCCTCTATTAAAACAGAGCCTTTCACTCAACTCACTCCATCATATCTTTTATTACACTGAATGCGTGTACATATTATAAACAAACATGACCAGTGGAAGAGCAGTTTTCTGTCCGTGAGACTGACCAAGTAAACGGTCAGCGATAACTCCCCTTCCCTTCGCACTCTACTGTTTGCCTGCTAATCCGTCAAACGGCCTAAACGCTGGCTGTTATTCATAAGGTGGGGATTCCGTTGCACGATCATCCTTCTTATGTCCACCTTTTTCTGGCCTCAACCTCAAGCCGCCTGCTCCCAGGGCAGTGTCTCTGACAG
Organism: Clupea harengus; assembly: GCF_900700415.2. Taxonomy (NCBI): domain Eukaryota; kingdom Metazoa; phylum Chordata; class Actinopteri; order Clupeiformes; family Clupeidae; genus Clupea; species Clupea harengus. The sequence goes on from NC_045154.1 coordinate 3,665,974, forward strand.
AGCCTGACCCCTCTCCTCCTCCCCTGCGCATGGAGCTCTGTGTGGGGTGCGCACAGCCTGACCCCTCTCCTCCTCCCCTGCGCATGGAGCTCTGTGTGGGGTGCGCACAGCCTGACCCCTCTCCTCCACCCCTGCGTTGAGCTCTGTGTGGGGTGCGCACAGCCTGCCATTATCTCATTACGCCTTGCTTGAGTGTTCGCCAGAGTAACCATCTTTAATCTGTGCTAACTAATGACTGGCCTGCAGCAGCAGTGTAATAAAGGAGGTGGCGGGACGAATCAATCTCTGCGCTGATGGGGCAGAAGTGATGCACTCGGCAGCACCACCCTGTTGGGCTGAGCAGGTCTGGGGTGTGCGGTGGGGTGCGGTGCGGTGCGGTGCGGTACGGTGCGGTGCGGTGCGGTGCGGTGCGGTGCGGTGCGGTGCGGTGCGGTGCCTGACTGCAGTGTGCGTGTGGCACGCGGGTTAAGACAATTACAAGTCAGTGATAAGCTGCCGTGATGGGACTTGAACAATGTGATGATCATGTCATGAGCTTAAGCTCTTTACGTATCTTTTGTCACGGGTGTCACTCAACTATATTTAGCGGCACAGGCTCATTTTCAACACTCTCTCTCTAATAGTCTGTTCCTCTTCTGGTACAGAGGACTATGAGTCAGATATGACAGTTAGAAGCACCAATTCCATACCACAACAAAAGCTGAAATGTGTGTGAACACAATCCTTTAGAATAATTATTATTACACCAAGAAGAAGAGCACTCCCTGCCAGTGAGTCAAAGTCAGACTAAACGGTTCTTCGGCAGGGGCGGACTGGGGAAAAACTAGTGGCCCGGGACAGTGGCGTAAGGCAGTTACGACGGGCCCAGGTGCAGGCTATTATGACCTAGTCAGTGGCGTAAGGCAGTGGTTCCCAAACATTTTACAGTCCCGTACCCCCTTTTTTTCATGTTTGTAACCGCCGCCACGCCCCCTCCCCCCGCGCACATATTCCGCCTTCAGACTATTTAGATTGACGTAAATATATCTATGGCCCACGACTACGGACCCCCAAGACCCACGGGCCCAGGTGCAACCGCACCTGCTGCACCCCCTATAGTTACGCCCCTGAGGTGGGCAGGTATTGGACCGGTCCAATCCCGTCGGCCCACCAGGGATTTCCCCGGTATCCCCGATGGCCAGTCCGCCCCTGTTCTTCGGCATGCGTAGGCGGTATCCACATCATTCAATTAAGCATCCATTTAGAACACAAATATTAATTTGTACAATAGATACAGTAGATAAAAAAAGAAGGAAGTAGAAAAACATCTTTATCCTCATTCCAGGAATCAGGAATTTTTCAGCAATTTCCCAATAAATAATACTTTTTAAAACTCATAAAAAGGAAGAAAACATTTAATTAAAGAGGCATTATGGAGTTTTGGTCTAAAAACGTCAAGCTAAGTAGCAAGCCATCAGACTTTCCTTGCAAACACCAGCAAAGGCTTTATTTCAAGCCCTGATGATATACTTGGTTGCTTCTTAAGTCTCCCTCTCTCTCTCTGTCAAATGATTTATCCCACTCAGACCAGGGGTGGGCAATTCACCACACTGCAGTCTCCCCTGTTCCGTTCCCTTCCCGTGTTCCTCTCACCCTCTCTCTCTCCCCTGTTCCCTTCCCCTGTTCCTCTCTCTCTCCCCTGTTCCCTTCCCCTGTTCCTCTCACCCTTTCTCTCTCTCTCCCGTTCCGTTCCCTTCCTGTGTTCCTCTCACCCTCTCCCCTGTTCCCTTCCCCTGTTCCTCTCCCTCTCGCTCTCTCTCTCTCTCTCTCCCCTGTTCCTCTCCCTCTCTCTCTCTCTCTCTCTCTCTCCCCTGTTCCCTTCCCCTGTTCCTCTCACCCTCTCCCCTGTTCCCTTCCCCTGTTCCTCTCCCTCTCTCTCTCTCTCTCCCCTGTTCCCTTCCCCTGTTCCTCTCCCTCTCTCTCTCTCTCTCTCTCTCCCCTGTTCCCTTCCCCTGTTCCTCTCACCCTCTCTCTCTCTCTCCCCTGTTCCCTTCCCCTGTTCCTCTCCCTCTCTCTCTCTCTCTCTCTCTCCCCTGTTCCCTTCCCCTGTTCCTCTCACCCTCTCTCTCTCTCTCCCGTTCCGTTCCCTTCCTGTGTTCCTCTCACCCTCTCCCCTGTTCCCTTCCCCTGTCTCTCTCTCTCTCTCTCTCTCTCTCTCTCTCTCTCTCTCTCTCTCTCTCTCTCTCTCTCTCTCTCTCTCTCTCTCTCTCTCTCTCTCTCTCTCCCCTGTTCCCTTCCCCTGTTCCTCTCACCCTCTCTCTCTCCCCTGTTCCTTTCACCCTCTCTCTCTCTCTCTCTCCCCTGTTCCTCTCTCTCTCCCCTGTTCCTCTCCCTCTCTCTCTCTCTCTCTCTCTCCCCTGTTCCCTTCCCCTGTTCCTCTCACCCTCTCTCTCTCCCCCCTTCTCTACACACCATCTCCTCTTTCCAAGGAGGGGGAAATATCACTTTACTCTTTCCAACAGGAACCAGAAAGATCAATCCCATTCCACAGAAAAGACTAAAATGTCACTTTGTCTTCAAACACATGCCAGAGCACAATGGCATTTGGAGAGTTGGAGGAAAAGGTTACAGTATTCCGTAAGAGACAGGTTTTTTCTTTCAAGGGAAGGAGGTTGTAGGTCCTACTAAAAAAAAAAAAACATCCACAAAAAACGTACTAATATTAAGAGTTACCTTGGTGATGTATTTTCACAGAGTACAGAACCTATAGCTACATTCATCGCACCTTTTTTAATCCTCTCTTCACTTCATCTAAATGACACAGCAATTTGTGTGGTGTCAATTGCTGTTGCCCGCGGGGTGTAAGTGTTCTCTGGAGGGTAGTCGGAACTGGGTAAATTAGGGTGTGGGGAAGGAGGCAAGGAAACGCTGGCTCCTGCCTCGTTCATATCTCCTCACAGTTTCAAACACATCCCATCACCTCCCCGCCGTGATCACTCATCTCTGAGCTGCCACGCAGCTGCTGCACTCTCAAACAAAGAGAGAAAGAGACAGCGAGAGGGAGACTGAAGGAATGACAGAGACAGAGAGAGAAAGAGAGAGAGAGAGAGAGAGAGAGAGAGAGAGAGAGAGAGAGCTGGAGAAAGAAGATCTGAGGGGTGTAACCCTTTGTTCTCTCAGCACACCTGAGTATTCTCAGAGGAAGCTTCCTGCCCTCCACGTTGCATGATACATACTCACAGCAGGCAGTGGATGCAGCTGAACACTGTAGCTTCATGCCCTGGAACTCGTACTTATTGTATAAGGCTATGAAGAAAGTGATTTATATGGCTGAGAAATATCATTAATGTTGAATAATTAAATCAGTACCGAACACTATTTGTCAAAAAGGCTTAGAGTGTGCCGTTCTCATGGAGACTCTAGAGCAGAGTGCCGTGAGGATTATTGGATGGGAAGTCTGTGCACAGAGAAAATCCTCCAGCATCTTCGTGTGTGTGAACCCTATTAACACACAATCTACATCTTCTGACAGGGTCTGGCAAGCAATGACTGACACATTGAATAGCCGTTCATATGAATAGTATTCCATTGAGTTGCAGGGTGGCTAGGAAAGACACACATAGGGAGAGTGGGATGTATAATAATATACCTAGAGATATGGACAGACAGGAGGACAGACAGACAGACAGACAGACAGGAGGACAGAGAAATGAAGAACATATCCTGTGTCCCTCTCTGCTGTGCTGGCGTATCCCTGCCTGTGTCCCAGCCTTTCTTTATTCCCATGGGCCATATTGTTCAGGAAACACAGCGTAGCACAAAGCCAGATAAAAAAACCAGAGCTTATGTGGAAGCATGGGAATAAAATAAGGTCTGTTTTTGTTACTTTCCTTGTGAAGGCTGCCATTCGTGTTGTGTTGTATGGGGGAGTACATTCTTTGCTTCTGCAGGGTAATATAATATACGCAGAATGATTTTACAAATAGTTTGTGAAAGACAATAGGATGCATTTACTGTTTTACACACACACATGCATACAAACACTCTCACTCACTCTCTGATCCCTCACTCCTTCACTCTTTCACTCTCACTCTTTCACTCTCTCTTACACACACACACACACACACACACACACACACACACACACACACACACACACACACACACACACAATAGAAAGGCCCCTAAAAAGTATCTAAATTAGCCGTAAGAGCCTAGCATTGATGAGGTGAATAATGACTACATTAACAAGTAGTCTGAGGTGCAGGAGCGTGTGTGTGTGTGTGTCTGCTGACAAAAGATATTGCAATTACATACACAGAAACAAAACAACAGAGAACAAAAACACAACAGTCTTCTGTTCTTACTTTACAGAATTTGCTGTGGGAGATGGGTGCTGAAATAATTGCCTACTTCAGTTAGGTGGGACAATCCTAAGGGACATATAACTGCAAGGACCACTTTTGTCCATTTCTTAGGAAGGAGCTCATTATTTCTTTTCAAAGGGAAACTAGCCTTTTTCTCCCCAAACAATGCAGGCTATCGCTCAGGGTCCTTGGGACCATCTTAGACATTCATCTCTGTTATTGTGTAGCAAGAGGACTTATCATGTAGCACAGTACATATGGCATGGGTCCCCAAAACAAGTTTGGTACTTTGGAGTAGAAAATAAGGAACTTTACTTTGTGATTGTGTCGGCTATACACTAAAAAAGTATGAAGCAGTAACACTATATGACCACCTGTGCACACGTATGACATGTATACATTATCATAAATGAACAAAATAGCTGCAAGCAGCAATCATTGCTCTTCAACCGAAATATGCAAACTGCCCCAAGTAGTGAAAGATTGACTGATTCTGTGAATGTTCCGTAAGGATTTAAAGAACATTTTATTTTGAAGATTGATCAAACCATGTCAGAGGAACAGAGGAAAAGCGACATGATTGATTTGTTTGGAATAGAGTCAATACTTTCTGAATACCATTATCAATGAGTCTACAATATTCCATTAAGATTGGCCATTCACACAAGCATGCATTAGCTGCTGTATTTCGATTGACAATAGGTAACCATTTTGTTGAGCAAGCCAAATAGAATTTTAGGAGATATGAGCAAATGTAGCCAAGTATAAGTACACAAAATGTCCAACTTTTAGCTTCAGTGGTTCCTGAAATGTGTCAGTTACAGCACCCACTTTTCAACATTTGGAATGCATCCGAAAAATGTGGTAGCGATGCAGCATGTCAAATTTCACGAACTATTCACTAGATGGCGCTACTCCACAAATGAGTCACAATGAGCTAGGGTCATGCCTCTCCTAGAGGCCCACTTGCAATATCAATTTTGAAATTTTTGGTGAAACGGTTGTTGAGCCTCCACCACTTCAGGGGGCACTAGCACGAAGGGACACACCCACCTAGGGACACAAACCTTATATTCCATATCAGCCATGTGGGGCCACAAACATGCGAAGTGTCATGTGGATTGGTGAATACCTGAAAATACTGTACTATCACCTCCTAATCGTCACCTTATTACATTCAAATATGCAACGAGAATGGTGTGCACCAACGTATTCAGTTCACTTGTACAGCCGTTGTTTATCTGACAAGACTACATCAGAGTTCCTGTCAAAATTACCAGCCGCACTTGCCTCAGTTCTTACTGCAGGCGCAAAAAGAGGCACTAGCACATCCTCACCTCTGGTCACCCTACCCACAGATGGAGGCACAAATGTGCTTTTGCTCAACCCCGGTCACTGCTACACCACTGAGAAAGAAAATATGAAAACAGAAAATACTGGCTTTATGGCACACAGACCAGACTAGAAACTAGAGAGACTACAAAGAACATGGTACTCCGCCAAAGTAGATGTATTTTACCTGGCATGGAAAGATAGCTTTGTAGGCTATAAAAAAAAACACGTTCTGATGCCAAATCAGCCTCTTATCCTTCGTTGGTTGACATAAAAATAAAAGCCATCAAAGATTTCTCTTCAAAACCCTTTCTAGACTAGCAAAAAACCCCGATGCAGTCAAACCCTCTGTTCTTCCAACCTGTAGCAGTAATGACTTCATGACCTTTATCCTGGCTTAGGTCTTCCCCAAGTTCCCCAAGGCTCAGCGCTTGAACCCCTGCTCTGCTTCTCTTTGTAAGTGCTACCCCTAGGTGCTGTAATAAGGAAGCAATGGTATTAAATTCCATTGCTATGCTGATGACACCCAAGTACACCTATCTGTTAAACCGGACTAAATCATACAACTACATACAACAAGATAGAAGCATGCCTGAAAGATGTCAACGCATGGATGACTTACAATTTCCTAAACATTTGATAATGACACTATTCAGCCATCTACTCACACTCGATGGCATCTCACTAACATCCAACCAAAGTGTCAAAGATCTTAAGTGTTATTATTGACTAAAACCTCTTATTTGACTCATACACAAATCAGATCTCAAATACATTATTTCTTCTATGTAATACTACCAAAATCAGAAAAGTCTTATCCCTTCAATATGCAGAAAAACTAATCCACGTGACTTTCTTTGTGACTAGACTTCTGCAATGCTCTCCTTTCCAGATGTAGAAAAAAACTCTAATAATATAGATTGCTGCTGCTCACACACTTACTAGAACTAGAAAAATATGAACATATCTCACCTGTACTTGCCTCTCTGCACTGACCACCTATCAAAAGTAGAATTGATGTCAAAGTACTCCTTCTCACTTACAAAGCCCTAAATGATTTAGCTCCAAACTACGTAAAGGAATGACCGGTCCCCTACTGCCCACCAAGACCCCTTCATTCCCAGGGTGCAGATCTTCTTGTAATGCCAAGAGTATCAAAAAGCACAATAGGAGGCAGAGCCTTTTACCATCGAGCCCCCCTCCTGTGGAATAATCTTCCTGTCTCCATCCGAGAAGTAGACACCCTTTCCATCTTTTAGTCTAGACTAAAAAACATTCCTGTTTAGTGCATCCTTTAGTCAGGAATAACGCATCAAGATCCAGCCACATACTTCCCATTCGCTATGCCAGGCAGCCTCTCCTTCTACCCCTTCCTCTCTCTCTATATCATATTGTGAGACGTCATTGATACTGATGGAGGGGGGCCATATGACTTGTCTTCTTTGCATCCCAGTCTCTTTCCTATTCTTTCCCTACCCTAATTCAGGATCATAACCCTTTGGGGGCTCGCCACTCAAAACAGGAGAGGTGATATGTTCACACCTAGCATCAGAATCCATGGATCCATTCTGTTAACCCAGATGTTCCCTTGTGTTTCTGACAACGTGTTAATGAACGTCTGTGAAACACAAGCATCTGTGATGCACTTCAGTAATACAAGCAGCAGTGTGGTAATTAATGACCGTTGTTATTTCAGTTTCATTAGCAGCTAAATCGGTTAGCTTCCACTAGCTGTAGCATCCTCTTCACTGATAGCCCCACTACACATGCATCCTCCTCATTATGCAGTATTAGCTGAATTATGCAACGTGTTTTCTGCAAACTATTCCTTTCCCATCGCAGAGGCAGGGCTCTAACTCTTTATGTATTAGAGCTAAATGATGAGGGCCAGCTAGGTGACCTCAGTTGTGTAATCCTGCTTGGGGCTACGAGTGAAATGCAAACAGGTCCTGTTGCGTGGGTGGTTGAATATCTCAAAAGAAGGTTGCCCTGAGAAAACAACAAATGTGTGTGTGTGTGTGTGTGTGTGTGTGTGTGTGTGTGTGTGTGTGTGTGTGTGTGTGTGTGTGTGGGCCCCTGTGTTGGAGAAATAAAATACCAAATATATTATACAATTTGAAAACGTTTTTTTTTTTTTTATACATGTACAATAAATGCGACGTTTCTCTACAATTGTGTGCTTGGAATTTGTAGGTATAAGATAGATTCATAATGTTTACACCAATAAGGTCATTTTCATTTCATGCACTAAAATTGAAAGGAATGATTAATATTATCCTGAGAATTGACATTTTGACAAATGCCTAAGATGATCTACAATGACAAATGTCTAAATGTCATTGAAAAAGGAATGAGAAAGAATTCTGAGTACTGTTTTGTTAATGATGCACATTTTCAATCATAACTGCCAGTTTACCTCATCAATTAACCTTAAAATGGCATTTATGTCCCTTACGTAAGCAGCTATTCCAGTATCCAAGTTTTCATTTTGTCCAAATGTAAATGGTACAAAGCAATAGGAAATGAGGTGTGCACATTCAGTGGGCCACATCCTCAACCCGTCTGTCTCCAGCTCCACTGTACTGTCTGGAGAGACTGTTAGCCCAGTCCTCATCTGAACAAACCATTCAGTACAGTGCAGCCGAGATGGCGGCCATGTTGTCTTCACCCATGCAGTTGGTATGAGAGCTGAGGACGGAGAGAGAGTGCAATAATGAGCCTGGGGCTCCGTGATTCGTCACCTTTGACAGCGGATATTTTAATATCCCTCAGGCCTTGCGGAAGACGAGTGTAAAACGCCAGGTCTCTTCCATTTCCTGTGCAGGCTCATGCCTCAGCCCTCCTCCTATCTCCTATCTCCCTGCTCCAAGACACAATGTGTGTAGGGCGTCTGGATCCTGAACACATGAGCGCCAGGTCTGACAATGATCTGAGCACCGCAATCTCCACTGAGGGCACAGGCCTTTTCACTGTCGGTATTGCCTGCTGCAATTCACACCATGAGACCAGCCTTTCAGATCACTCTTGAGCCCAGCATCCAGCATTTGATGTTAGTGTTTGTGTGTGTGTGTGTGTGTGTGTGTGGGGGGGGGGTTGATATTGAGGCTGTGTGTCTGTCTGCAGGGACACCCTGCCTGCTCACGTTACTGTAGGCAGCAGCAGCCTCAGCCGTGTGTGTGTGTGTGTGTGAGAGGGGTAGTGCTGCTGCTGCAGGTATGCTTTGCTAAGGAGAGTTGATTCCTCCATGTTTGTGTGGGTTCTTGCGTCCACATGCATAATGGAGTTATCATTGTCATTCTCACACAGTGAACCTGACACAGTGATTCACAACCTATTGGATATGCATATGATTCCACTAGACTGTGTCCAGGCTATCAAATAGCCTCTACAGTGTCGTCACTATAAACTACGCATTCAGCTCACAAACTGTTGGACACTTGACTGTCAGCATGTTCGACTTCCCCATTGTCCACTGAATAATGCAACAGAGCTGTGAACTTTGATGGCAAGCCCCTGATAAGGTAAGGCATACGGTATTGTTTAATAATTCAAAAGATAAAACAACTGAGATTTTTTTTGCTGACTTGTTAGCATCACTGCCCTGGGATTTGCAGTGAAAGCAGTTCACTGCAAAACAAGCTGATGAAAGACAAAAGGTCTAACCAGGAAAGCCTCAGGGCTGTTTCATCTGATGCTTGACAGAGGCTCTATCTCTGTAGCAGGAGGACGCTGTCTGTGAGAACAGGCTGGGTTTAGATATTACATGCTGTTGTTTTGGCCTTCCTTACACTATATACTAATGGCAAGGCCATATCCATAGGAGATGTCCCTTACATCTAGAGCCTATAGTCCCTTAACACTGCCCACAGCACCAACCCAGAGAACCAGACAGAACAGTCAGATCTCCAAGTCTCAGGACCTGAGTCCCATTGCAATGAAATGAGAGAGAAAAAGGCAGGCAGTAATCCCTGTCTATCGCAAGGGCGGCTTGCATTTCTCTCATGACTGTTTTTTTGTTTCTTGTAATCTCCATTTCTATACCACATTTCACTCATATTCTCTCCATCCCTCCCTCCCTCACTGTATCACTCTCTCCAACCCTTGCACAATGCTGTATCGCTCTAACGTAGCCCCTTTGGGATGGTGAAACAAATATCAACATCTAGAGAGAGAAAAGAGAGGGAGGGAGGAGGGGGGGGGGCAGGTTTGATGGTACATGAGTAAAACTCTCTCCAGAGCATTCCTCCAGCCTGACCTGGTTCCCACAGCTCTGGGGGATGTATTTCAGGGCAGCTGGGGACCATTATGAGGTGTCAGACCACACCAGGTACATGCAGACAGCGAGCCAGCATCTTCCCAAGCATGGGGGAAAATTGGTTGAAGAAAACTGTGGGTAGTTTTTTTTTTTTTTTTTTTTTTTTTTTTTTTTTAGATAAATAATAGGAAACACTAGCTGAGAAATGAAATCACGCCATCCTGTCACTTCCACCAAAACATTATTTATTAATCTCCTCAGGAAACAAAAGAGGCAGAACATAGCTGTTCCTCGCTGTCACAGCAGATGATAATTGCACGAGAGAGCTGTGGCTGGTGTTGAATAGAGACCATATGAAAAATGTTTTCCTCCAAAATCTAAACTGTTCGAATTTGATAAACAGACCCCCCACCCCCTCTCCTTCCATTCCCTCCTTTTTTTCCTTCTCTCGTTCCCACCTGACGGCAGCGCTGTGTTTCATCTTGTCCTCTGATGCTTCGTGTCTGCACCCGGCCTCCCAGGGGACTGTTTAATAGCAGGGAGTGAGCAGAGCACGGCAAACACAAACACACCTCTGGAACAGCAGATAAGGCTTCTAATGGCACCTACTGAATGAAGTTGCTGCCGATGAGGGAGTCGATCTTTGTGAGCCATGCTGGATCAATCCACCATATCATTTAATTGCTGTCAGATGTGAATAAGCCTGGAACACCCACTGCAGCATTCCTTACAGAAATATGGAGAGAGAATCCTTCCCTCCCTCTCTCTATTCTTCACTGGCAGGATTTGCTGTTGCTGGACAAATATAGCTGACCTAAATTGAAGTTTAAAAAAAAACTACCTGGGCCATGATGCTTTTCGAGAGGAAGGAGCGCTGTGTTGATTAATGGAGGGTTATTGATGCAGCTGGGGGCTCAGCTGACTGGGAGGGAGCTGATGGTTATCGGGCCGCCCGCGCCCCGCGCCCCGCGCCCAGAGAGCCAGAGAGCCTGCGCCCAGACATCAGGTGGCACACTGGCATGACTGTGCATTATGTGGACTGATAACCTCCGGGTGTGCACAGTCAAAAATGAATCATGAAAAGAAATGAAATGTATAATGAAAAAGACCAAAATGAAGCAAATTCTTCGAAGCACATAAACATGTTCATCTTGTTCCATCAGCCTTTAGCGAACAGTTTTTAAATAATCTACCAGCTGAATATGTTGAGGGCAATCAGGCTTGTTAGAGTCACAGTTTGTGTTGGTATCGCTAGATCATATCACTGCTGTTGAATGGGTTGTCATATGAAGTCTCTAGATTCATGACGTTCAGACTTTCAGACAAATGCAAGCACAACCTCTTATGCCAAGGGGGAGGCTATTTCTGTACATTCACACAAGATCTGTGCCGTGTTTAGAATTTGTATGGAGATTCTGAAAAGGGCCTTTGAGGATTTCGGTGTGTTCCTGGTACCTGTACCCCAGATGAGAGAGATAATAAGCAGAGGTGTGAAAGCAGGGGGAATGGCATGTTTTACTGAAGTCATACTGCTGGAATAGACCTGGAAGGACCCTTTGCAGAAAAAGCTCAGGGCAGCATCTTCACAGCGTAGGGAAGGGAGGCCCACATGGATTTGGACATGGACTTGGACTTCACTAAGACATATCAAAAGTTCACTACAACATTTCAACATATTGGTAGACGATCTCCTCTGTCAGGTCAAACTATGTTTTTTTTTTTAACTTGGCATCTGCAGGTGGAGTAACCTCATCTGAAGTCTTCACCACAATGACAAACTAGACAGAAATACCAAATTTCATCTTGACTCTCATGACCGCATTTACGTGGAACTCCCATTTTGCTCATACTGACACTCCCATACGATGTGCAAACACAGCCATCCTGCCTCCCCAAGCAGTGTCCAACTCATGGCATGAAAATTATCACCATCTTGTTTTTATCTGGTTATTTCAATTAAGGATTTATCTCAGTGCATGGACATGGACTAGGTTTCCGTGTCTGTTTCTGTATGGCAGTGAGTCCTGGAGATTGCATTTCAGTTCGCATTTTACAAGGTTTTCACATCTCCGTGACTCATCCTGAAGGTGTGCCGGCCTTCTACAGATGCATCCTATGGGGTTCCAAAAAGATTTTTGGCAGCGATCAACCCTCTCCCTGTATCCTCTCCTCATTCATCTGTCCACTGCATACAGTCGTCTGTTAAGCCACAGTAATGGTCAGAGAGGGAGTGTTTAACGGAATTAGAAGTTCAAACTGAATTTGTTCGATGCCAGAAAAAAGGGAAATGGTATATTTCCATTAAGCACCACTGAAGGCAAAAAAATAGAAGATTTGATTATTGTAGAATCTACCTCCCTAGATCCACATCATATAGACGTGGGAAGGATGTCAGTAATAATGAGTAATTCTACAGCTATGAGGTGGAATGAATCACATAATATGGCAATTCTTTAACAGTACATATTCCTGCCGTGTGATGTCATTCATGACTATTCTTAACTTGGCAACTGCAGGTGGAGTAACCCCATCAGAAGTCTTCACCACAATGACAAGCTAGACAGAAATACCAAATTTCATCTTGACTCTCATGACCGCATTTACGTGGAACTCCCATTTTGCTCATACTGACACTCCCATACGATGTGCAAACACAGCCATCCTGCCTCCCCAAGCAGTGTCCAACTCATTTCAGTTTGCATTTTACTTGAAGGTTTTCACATCTCCGTGACTCATCCTGAAGATGTGCTGGCCTTGTATGCATCCTATAGGGCTCCAAGGCCAGCACCTGCTAACCCTATATGGCTTAGAGTGAGCAATGGAGACATTTTCTCCCTCTCAATATTACAGCTTTCGAGGAAACTTTAGATGCGATCATCTCCTCGGCAGTTACCAGTGTTGTTACATTTGATGAAGTCCTGAATACAAATCTGAATCTAAAGTACACTTCTAGAAAAGGGGTTTCTTCAGTGTGATCGTTGGGAAATCATGATACACCGCGAAACCCCAGTGTAATGCACCGTGTTATGTCGAACACAACTAATGCTCAAAGGCTGAGCACAAAGGCAGAACATCCTTTCAGCTTTATTTTCGTCCCAGACACGGGTATTGTGGGACGTCTGGATTTTCAGCTGTGTTCATGAGTCACTTTTTGTTTTTTTGTTAGTGTTTTTTTTTTTTTTTTTTTGCCTCCGTAATTCCCAGGGCGGCTCCTCCGGTGAGAACTGCGCTAATCAAAGAGGCTGCGAAGGAGCGCAGGTGGACCGCGCTCGGAGAGCTCGTCCGCCTGACAGTCCATCCATCACGCTTTCACAGCACATCACGCTCACGCCCTCCCCTGAGCCCTGGATCTGTCTGGATGATGGAACAGCCTGGCCAGTGTTGGCAAACAGGACAGGGTTTTGAAGGGAGGGTGAGGGGGGGAAAAAAAGTCAATACAATCTCATTTTGTCCAATTAATTACTCGTGTAACTGACATGTACTTTTCAGTTGTAAAAGTTGATCACATGTAGTATATCTGTGCATCTGTCTGTGTAGGCATGTGTTTGGCCGGTGAGGGAGTGCAGAGCATCCATTAGACAGATGCTTTGTATGGACTGCACAAGCAATAGAGAGGTGCCAACTTTTAAGCCAACCTAGTGAGTTCAACCACCTCTTGGAAATCACTTTAAAATGTTAGCTAAAAGCTCCTGCACTCAAGGCAGTAGGCAGGGCTAGGGGAACGCTCTCTTGGTGCAGGGACAGTGATTTTGTGGAGAGCTGAATTTATGACTGAAAAAAAAAAAAAACGAAAATGGGGGGTTTTCACAAAAAGGCATTGTGTCTGAGCAACGAGCCCAACTCTGGCCAGACAGTTTCAGTGATGGGGGCCATTACCAAGCTGTCTGTCACAGCATGAGTTAGAGTGTGTGGAACGCACCTACCCTCCATCTGTGTGAAAGTGTGTTTGATTTGAGAGATGAGAGGAGGCTCGGAATGTGTTTAAAAAACACTTGTGATAAACTCATGATAATCAGACCCTTTTTTGGGTCAAACATTAAAGCAGGCCTAATGCAGACTTAATAAAGTAGCAAAAGGGTAATTTAGCAGCTGTAGACTAACAACAAGAAACAAGCACCCAGATTTTCATCAAAAGGGTCAAAGGCAGAGTCAGTTGATGTTCAAATGTAGGGTTCACAAACATCTGCATCCTGAATACAAATGTGTCCTGTGTAGTCCAAAGTAGCAACAAACCATAATAAAAGTCCCTGCGATGCCCAAAAGGAGACCCCGTTGACAAATTCCCACCATCCATTTCAGCGCTACTAACCTTGTGCATCCTACTAAACACTCTAAATATGAAGCGCTGTTTCAGAGCAGTAGACAAAGCCTGTGCCAAAGGGGCAAACGATGCGTTATGCAACCACCTTGCTGCAGTGCCGTGAATCCACTCTGTGGAGCCTATTAGCTGAGTTCACAGCAACACAACGCTACCATTTCACCCCAACTAAGCACATGTAGACCTAAAATGGGACCCTATTTAGTTTGCCTTAAGAGCTTTATAGCTACAACCTAGAATGCAACATAAAACAAAGACGGGAAGCACACTGTGGAAAATTGTTTACAGATAAAAAAAAAGCAGAGTACGTTTGGATTTTTTTTTTATTGTGTGCATGTAGTGTTTAAAAGCAATTACTGCACAGACTAGATAATCAATGAGCCCCCCTCTGCCAAGATAGATCTCTCAGCACAGTTTAGCATGACTGATCCCACATACTGGAGGATCTCTCAGCACAGTTTAGCATGACTGATCCCACATACTGGTACATCTTTGAGTTGCCTGTGGATATACTTACACCCAAAGAGATTCAAATAATAAGTGACGTGAAGAGCTATTAGTTTGGAGTATTCCAACACAGCGGACTTAAAAGGGTTCAGTGTAAGAGGCTAATTCAGGTGCCTCGACAAGACAACAGAAGAGAGGGCAGAATGTCTTATTAATGCCTAATGCCTAGAGCAATGCTTGGCTTTGAACGTGCTTCGGACAGCCTTTATGAGCTTAATTTATATTTTATGTGTTTGCTGAAAGAATGCAGTTTATACAGAGAATGTTGATACTTAAACTACTCTTTAAAAGGAAATACCCATGGGGTATTGTGGTACACACAATATGCCTCCAAAAGGACTCAACACTCATTCACTTAAGTGAACTACATGTAGCTTGAATTAATTAAGCCAGTGAAATGGTTTCTCAACATATGGGCTGACAGTATCTGTAAAGGACCGCTCTGCAGGGAAAATCTTTCTTGACAGCCAAAAACTGGCATTTTTCTTTCTAAAAAGGACCAGAGAACTGACTAGCATTTTGGATGGTTCAGCAACAAGGTCTACCTTTTTTACAACCGCATTAACTAGGCTTGTGTGGCCCCCTGCTGACAGATCTTGTGTACTGCATTACAAACCAGTGACACAATGGAAGAAACAGACATTGTGACCTCAAGTAAATGTTGATATTGGTGTCCCTGCATTGAGGTGGCCTATCTAGATTGTTTTGAGTAGAGGCTGTGCTGATGATTGTGTCCCTAAGAGACTCTGAATCAGCTGTTTCATTCACGAGGCTATAAATAATTTTTTAAACAAAGGTCCTAAAAAAGAAGATGACTGATGACATAAATCTTCTGGTACAACTGGGAGCTCTTTAATGCTAAGTTAAAGACAAGGGTGTTCGTTCACTGGGGGGGGGGGGGGGAGTTGTCTTTCTGGCTTTCTATTTTGCACCAGTAGCCAAGTAGTTGGTGTGTAGGCTTAGAGTGATCCTAACCAAATTAACAATTCTCTGTGTGGTTGTCTGTTTTATTAACTGTCTGTGTGGTTTCACTAGGCATGTCCTTAGCTGAGGATATACCTGTGGTTGGTTAACAAGAGCCTGGAGGTTTTTAAAAAACATCTGTTTCTTGGTTCCTAGAGAAATTCTCTCAATTTATTTCACATGCATGTTCTTCTTGTTCTTGTACTTTTTACTGACCTAAACTACAGTGAGGTAAGTTTCAGAATACTACCTCAGATATTGAATGACAGACAGCTGCTACTTGGCGTTGTTGTTATTGGTACCTTGGAGGTATAAGATAAGGGCACAGGACTTACCTTCAGGTGGCTCTTCCCGGAGGTATGGTGGGATTTCTTCATTGTTAGCATCTACAGGTGATGAACTGTTCTCCTCCACAACCTCTGTGTCTGGGTCTGGACCCTGGGGATGCACCATTGAAAAGATTTCACTCAACAGTAGTACTGATGATTCCTTGCCCTGAAACTCATCCCAGTCACTTTATTCACTTGAGAAATTATCTTAAGTAGTGTGTGAGTTAAGAGGACTAGGGTATTCCAAGTACATGTTTTATTGACAAATAGATTAGCCCTATGGCTTCATTCTTCTGGCAAAATAAAGCCATTAGGCTCTTCTTTTAGGAGGTTTACCACATACTAAGAGTTAACTTACCCAGGTTTGTCACTAAACCATGTATTTGGAATACACCCCTTGTATGCATTTAGACTGAATAAGCACAGCTAAATGGTTCCGGCCTCTATAACAGCCTCCTAAGCAACGTACGTTGCTTACATTGTTGCTGTCATCAAATTGTTATGGGCTACAGATGACATACAAATGTTATTTCATTTTTATGGAGCGACAGATACATACATTTGTGGTGGCATCGTCTGACTGTGATTTGACGCCAAAACTAACTGTCACTTGAGGTTGGATGCTAGAAACTATTATGTTTGTCTCAGGGGGATGAGGGGCAGGTTATGTTAGTGGTGATGCTCCAAAAGAATAAGTGATGCCAAACATTTCAGCGAATCTGGAATTTTTCAATCTGCGTCATAACACAAAAAATACCTGAAACTATTGTGCAACAAAGCAATGGCACAGACGTGGTAAAGAACCTGAAGCAATACCAGCAGACCATCATCACCGTAGCTATTAGCAAATCCTATCAGAGGGGAACAACAACAAATCCACTCGACTCACCTTCATCATGTACCTGATACTAAACGGGAGACAGTGTCGATAATCCTTCCTTGAAAGACCACGTTGGTTGAATGAACAATGCGTGTGGGAGGACCTGTAAACACACTTTTTTTTCCTCAAAAGAGTATTTTGTGATTTTTCTTCTATTCACGATTTAGCAGTGTTTGGCTACACTGTACAGGAAGTGACGTTATAGATGTTTACTGTGTAGACTGAAGTAATGGTTGCACTTCACCACTAGATGGGAGCATTGACGACATTCGTCCACCTAGTCTTCTTGGTATTCTGGCCTGCCATGCAAATTCGTGGCCCGGAGGATAAGCCAGTGGTCCATGGTATCTTTAGTTTGTATGCAGTGCTTCAGTTAAATATCTTATCACAGCAAAAAAGGAAAACCATTCGAAGCTAATTCAGTTATATAACATATAATAACTTGGTACGGTTATGTATAAGATACATAAGGGACAATTCCAGAATAGGCTACTGTGCACAAGTTGTGCCTATAGACATAGGAAGACTTACGCCGAGGTCACAGTACACGATTCTACCCCTTATTATCCACTTGTCAACATGTTTTTCGATATCGCCGACAAAAGCCCCAGATCAGAGGCAAATCACACTCAAAAATGGGTGCTCAATTGTTATGCGTGAACAGTTTAAAGACACAACCCAAGAGACTCGCCAATGCCTTGCAGACACCCGAATGTCTCTACCTATCGGGGAGTCCAGGGGGTAAGCCTACATGGTTAGTGACAAACCTAGAAGAGCCCTTTGGCATTTTCTTTGCAAGGAGAATGGATCCATAGGGCTCTTCTATTAGGAGGTTTACCACTTACTCTGAGTTAACCTCCCCAGGTTTTATCACTAAACCACATACTTGGAATACCCCCAAATCCTGTAGTGTGAAACATGTTGTGACCTTGCTGTGACTGGCAATGAGGGGGGGACGAGCTGCAGCAAATGGGAGAACAAGACATTGGGTGAGGGGAAACCTAGGCTATTAAGGAAAGAGGGTTTTGTTAAACACTGAGTTTGTTAACCCTGAGATGAGGGAAACTCTAGGTTTGTAACTCAAACTTTGGGTCAGCTTCTATGGTATCTGATTCTGTGAACCAAACCTGTTCTCTGGCAGGTTTTTGTTAACAAACCTTCAGTTTCTCCCTCCTCCTGAGCAGCTATTGGACCCCTGATAGAAAAAGGCCAGTGGACCACTGTCGGCCCACTGGGGGCAGAGCTGGCCATCCCTTTGCTTATCGGTTTTCGGGTGTTCCACAGACAAACAGCCCATTTTATACTTCTTCAGTTATTTTCACCAACCCTTAACATTTGTATAGATGTTACCAGTTTGTAACAAATGTCTTTAATTGACCAAGTCATTTTTCACCAAGAGCCTTCTAGTATCTTGGGCTATGAACTTTTACAATTTTAAATAAACTATACTAATTCTGCTAACATTTTATGTTATTTTCTTAATATCCACACCCAGTTATACTAAAGATGATGGTGGTCCGACTTCTGGTCCGACTTCTGGTGCCGAGCACAATCCACCAGTGGACTATGCAATATGATTGGTACATGCACAAGAGCTGCCCTTTCCTTGTTTACCATGCGATGTTGAAGGAAATTCACAGTTAATTAATTAAGTATTGCAGTTTGTTTGTCCTGGTTTGGGCAGTCAAAATCATTGGTTGTGCTGTTAGGGTGTTTTTTTTATGTCACTTGCCAGAAAATAGATATAATTAGGCCTAGGCCTACTGAAAACCCATAACAGCACAAACGGAAAAAAATGTAGAGCCCAAACCAAATGTAATACTTTTATAAATGTTCTGATGACATGGGGACCAGCTTCACAAAGGTCTGCAACTGTGTTGTTTTTTTGTTATTCTTTTTTTGTTTCTGCTGAAAATGTGCTTATAGGCCTACTCGCCATGAGCACTATCACACCTTCTAAATTCAGTGGGGTGAAGTAGGACGACCTTGTAGCTCACCAGTTGCCATGGTGACTCATAGTATCGGAGCAGATGATGGCTTTTTATAAGTCGTTGGGCACGCAGAACGTACTCAGAGTTGATTGAACTAAGATCAGCTGGTCTGGAACCGAAAACTCAGGCTCAGAGTTGGGCTCAGCAGGGGGGGGGGAGTCGTAACACCTGCAACACAAAAAGCATGTTTTTCTTCCTGTGGTGTTACTTATGGATCAGCTTGGATCGCTCGTTTTTTGTGGACATCCATTGTTCAGAACACAAAAAAACTGTCTCGAGTGTGCTATTGTGTGCCACTTCTCGCGTGTGAGTGTCTAAATGTAGTTTGGAGACCAGACATACTCGTTATAGATTCCTCCAGGTGAAAGATTTTGTAATGTGTTACCCCATGTCGCTAATCAGTCATGTAGTGTAAACACCAAAACGACTTCAGTATTCCTGATTTCGGGATAGCAATACTAGGCTACCTGACGACTTTGAAAGTCATGTAGTGTGTCTGTGCTATGTCTGTGGTTGTGCCATCAGTTAGTGGTCATGAGTGGTAAAAGTGTGTCTTGGGGAGGTAGCCAACTACCCACTGTATCTCTTTATATCCACACTTATAAAATGTATTAAAAAGCAACAAGTCTGTGCTATGTAGTAAACTAACACACACAACA
The DNA here is from genome assembly GCF_900700415.2 of Clupea harengus. Classification (NCBI taxonomy): domain Eukaryota; kingdom Metazoa; phylum Chordata; class Actinopteri; order Clupeiformes; family Clupeidae; genus Clupea; species Clupea harengus. The sequence continues at coordinate 3,685,554 of NC_045154.1, forward strand.
TACACAGAGACCGTAGGCTTAAGACACACAGATAAACTAGGGGAAAAGGAGTGGCTCTCCAAATATTGAAGAGGGGTAGTTAACTGTTATGCAGCCTTGGCTGAGACACCCTGCCGCCCGTAGATCTCAACTCACAATGGAGGATATTTAGTAGTCTAATAAACAAATGGTCTGAGGTGCCTGTCCTTTTATCGTTTTAGAAACAGACAATACAAGGTTAGAATCAACCCTGTGGTTGACCCACTCCCAACCGACAGACTAACCTACCATCCAAACACCAGCATGCTGACCTCTGAATATAACGTCTCTGTGTTCGCCCTGGCCGTTTACCATTGAAAATAAACTGGAGCAAACCAGAATGGGGGGGCAATAAGACCAGAACTGAAAAAGACCACCATGAGCATAAGAGGAAATACTGTTAATTAAAGTAATCGGTTTTTTTTGCACTTCATTGTATTGCATGCCGGTGATAGGAGCCGAGTGTTACTTAGGAGCAATAGCAGTACTGATCCTCTATACAAACATACTACAGCTTACCCTCCAGCTTTACCCACAAGTCCCTAAGAATTAGCAAAAATGTAATCCTAATGCTATTATATAGCGCTATTTGAAAACATTTAAATGACAACTTTAACTTGCCTTTGGAAATGTATTCACAAAACTATTTTAAAGAAGTGTCTCCATTCACAACATAGAGGGTCAGTTCAGGTCTTTGTCTGTCTTTAAATAAGGTAGGGATTAGAGAAAATTAGATTGAAGCATTCTAAAAATGGCTCTTTTCAAATCTATGTGTCCCTAACTAGCAAGTCAAGAGGATTAAGTCAGTATGTGTAGTGGAGCCTTGGAAGAAGGATGCATATGGCTGATCACATATTTTAACTTGAGTTTTTGAAATTGCTATCAATGGTGATATGATGCGAAATATCTGACTTTTCTCTGGATTAGCAGCACTGACCATGGGTCAGTCCGAAAGTAATGGAGATGGAGATGGAGAGGTGGAATTGGCGCAGATCCAAGGCCTCTACACAGCCTTCATAAAGGAATGCCCAAGTGGAGCTTTACACATGCATGAATTTAGAAACATATTTGGAATATCAAGCTCTTCAGAAGAGGAATGTCTTTACATAGAGAGAGTATTCAAGTCCTTTGACCAGAACAAGGTGGGTTTTTTAAAGAGCTGAATTATTGCTGTAGGATTTCAGTCAATTGTAAATGCATTGCAGTGGTTAATGGAACTCCTTGTGTTTTTTCTTTCAGTCATATTCATGTAATTTGGTTTTATATTCTTATAGTCTTACAAGTCTCAGAACCCCCACAAAACTGTGTCTTAATCATGTGTACACCATTTCAATTTGAATTTGTAATGAAATGGATTGTGGTTTTCAGGATAATGTGATAGACTTCATGGAGTTTGTAGCAGCAGTGAACCTTGTTCTCCGAGGGAAGTTAGAGGACGGACTGAAGTGGTCTTTTAAAGTCTATGACCGAGATGACAACGGAAAACTTGACAGAAGTGAGGTGAAGCACATAATAAAGGTGAGGACTTTACGATTATAGATGTTGCAGAGCATATTTGCCTATAACTCATATTTGAGTATAACTTGTATTTACATAAAAGGTGGTTATTTGTTCCACTTTGCAGATAATTTACAAACTCAGGAAATCCAACTCAGACATGACACCGGACCAAGTCTGTGACAGAATATTTGAACTTGTGGATTCAAATAAAGATGGTAAGATCTCCCTTACCTAGAAAATTATTTTTGAACAGTTACATTGTGATTCTATGAACTGTAAAGCTGAAACTAAGGCAAAGAAGCATCATTTTGTGGTAAACTTAGAAGTGTTATTGCATTGCATTTGTGAACATCTAATGTGATATAAGTGACATTCTCTTGACTGACTTACTGAAATGTAATGCTTCAATATCAGACAATCACATGGTGTCCATTGTCTGAGACGAGTGTCATCAATGTGTTTCAGTAAGAGATTAATTGATTCTTTGAACATATCTTCTGTTTCACAGGCCAAATCTCCCTTGCAGAATTTATGGAAGGGGCGCAGAAAGATCAATGGATTATGGATCAGCTCAAACTGGACATTAATGCTAGACGCTGGTTCAAGGAGAACTGGAAACAGAAATTATAATTCCATTGGTATCATTCAGGACTCCCTAATTTAATATGTATTCTCCATCCATGCCTCTAAACATGGATCGCCTGCAAGGCTTTGGAGACTGGAGACTGGGTTACCCTATTGTGGGATTTTCTTTAGATATGCCTTCTGTTCCTGCGAATACACAGATCCATCTACACGGATCACTGTAAGTGGAATGTTTCTTTTTTTTGTATTGGCTGCCTGGATTATACACTGATGGGCCCAAATGTAATGACCTCGTGCCCAATATGTTTTAAGCCCTTTGAACTGTGAGGTGAAGCCACCATGGATTTGGACTGTTACTCAACTACATCCCACAGATGCTTGTGCAGATTGAAATGGGCCCAGGCTGAACCATGAATGCTTCTTCATGTTTATCAAACCATCCACGGAAAATGTGTGCATTATGGCAGAACACATTATGCCCAGTGAAAGAGGCCAATGCTATCACGGAATACCATGGCCATGACGATGTATTGCTGGACGTTGCAGTAGGTGGAATGTGTCAAACTTGTATGTGCTTGATTGCCATACCCATGGTTTCACAACAGAGCATTTGCAAGAGCATTACACTCCCTGGGCTAGTATGTCCTATTCTCTCAGTTCATCCTGGTGCCAGAATTTCCCCTTGTACATGATGACACCTGGTAGTCCATTTTGAAAAAGAAAACTAGGAATCAGTCCTCCGTTGCTCAGAGTTCCAGTTCCAATGCTTGCATGCCCATTGTTGGTGATCAAACTTGTTTGTCATCAGTACTGGGACTGGTCGGGGCGACAGTGGTACAGGAGGTAAAGAAGTCGTTTAGTAATCAGAAGGTTGCTAGTTCGATTCCCTGTCGAAGCGTCCTTGAGCAAGACACTGAACCCCTAATTGCTCCTGATGTGCAGTGTGCCATCAGTGTAAAATGTAAAGTGTATATACATTGTAAGTCGCACATATGTAAGTCGCTTTGGATAAAAGCGTCTGCTAAATGACTAAATGTAAATGTAAATGTGGTCTGTGGCAGTGTGATGCACTTTCATACTTTTCTCTTATAACCAGTAATACCTTCCTCTCATATCAGTAAATTGTTATGCAACTTGTGCCCTTTGTTGGCTTCGGGAGTTCAACATCCTGTTGCCATGTCCCTCCTCCCCTCTGCTGACCAGCAGTACCCCACAAGACCATACATTTTGGAGATTCACCGATCCAGCCATCTGCCCGTGATGGTTTGACTTTAGTTTCTCTAGTATCTGTATTCTTTAGTATCTGCTCATTTCTCTCCCATCCAGATGTCTTCTATAGACCATTGGCTTCTCTGCTGACATCCCAATCCCTGACAATCCAAGTGCTATTATTCCAAGCTTATTCATTATATTTTCTTCATCTGTAGTCATTGGTGTCATGATCTGATGGCACATCGGTGTGTGCACAAGCAGCTTGATTACTGTGTATGATTGCCCCTAGAGGGAAAATTGACCCTGTAAGATTTTGTGTCACAATCACCATGTATAGAAAGAACCAACACACTTTTCAGAACTTTTCCAAACTTTTCAAAATGCTTGAAAAATATGCTCTATACAACAACTATCCTGAAGAACATAGTTCTGATGTGTCATTTTGTGTGAATACAAATGTCCTAGCCTGCATATGTAATGTTGAGCACTGTTCAGAGTATCAAAAGGCTTCCTGGCAATGAGGGGTGAGAGGTTAGAGACAATGACAGATAGTGACTGTGAGTGGTGAATGTCTGGGAAATATAGTTCTATCTTGGCTGAGTTGTCAGCTCTGGACAAGAACCTTCTCTCTATCTGTTCTACGCCACAGATAGAGAAAGCCCTTTTTACCACTACTGCCAAACTATCTGCCAAAGTAGACTCTTTGCACCAACATTCAGAGAGAGCATGCTATCTAAATCATTTGACTAATTGAGTGAAGTTGCTGACATCAAATCTTTGCATGTTGGAGAAGGTTCCTTATTGATATGTTGTGTCATCATTGTTTGTGATAACTCTTCATTAAGGTTTGATTTAGAATGCATGCATTACAATATGTTACATAAAACAACTTTTAGTGTGAAAGAGTTCAACAAAAACTTTACGCTGGCACTAATACCTATGTTATAATGACATGGTAGTGTCCTGTTTTATAGTTATGACAAATTCTGTTCTAATGGAAAAGACCTTGATAGTACCATACCAAGGTTGATTGATCTCAAAACATGCTTGATTATTGGCTATAATCAAATTTTGACTGCCAACTTTAGCAGTGGGTTTCTTAACTGTAATGGTGTGATTGCTAACTTGTCTGATCCAGTTCTATTACATGTAACTAGACCAAATGGATCGATAAACCAAAATGTACCTTGTCTATTCATGTTTTTAATGTATGCTTAAAAGTTTAAAGAAACGTATTACTCTTGGACGCTTCATTGTAACCCAAAGGTATACATCAAAAATAAGTTTGCCATCTGGGATGTCCATGCCAAACTTTGGGAACACAGCATGATAAATGTCAAAGAATTCTTGAAAGAGCCTTGTTAAAACATCTGGAATGGTTCTTCAGTTAGGTCCTCTCCAACATGTTGGTTAAGCAAGGTTTTTTTGCTGGGTACATTTGAGTAGAAATGCTGAAAGCCTTTATTGTCATTGTATTTGCATAAGATGAAATTTGGACACTTGTACAAAATGTTTTGAATCTAATGTCTTACATGCATGTGTATTTGAGAAAATACCCCATGACATCATCAAATGGATTTAATAATATACAACTGCTTGAAATTTCATCAGTATTGATCATTAAGTTTGTCCAGGGGAGACAAAATGCACACAATGCCTGTTCATATCTTACATATGCATGTATATTTATTTTGAATAAATCTATTCTTTTTAACACATTTTGTGACTGATACTTGTGTTCAAGGGAAGTGATGGTATCCTCTGAAGATTAGCCCCCCATATGGTTAGCTAAGGTGAACTAATCTTAACTGCCACATAACCCAGAGCATGCTATTTATTCTCTAAGCCCCCAGAAGAGCTAATCCTCTGGTAATAAGTAAAACCATTAAAGACCAGTCACCTCTTTGCACAGGGTCACAACAAAGCTTATGGGAATATCTCGTTAAAGACATTTACAGCAGTATGTTTTGTGTGCTTCTGTTTATGATTGTTTCATTGCTCTCACTGCGACCCCCTCTGAGAAGTCATGAGTCCTGTGTAGATGTAGCCATGAAATATGCACTAGAGGTCCAGCACCCCTGATAATGCTCTTATGAGATTACCTTCTTCACCTTTAGCCTTGATTTGATGGTGACAAGATATAAGTCTCTTTCTTGGACTGAGGAAAAGCAATGCAAGTGATTGGCTGCAGGACCTCATTCTAAGAGCAATTCAGTATTTGTGTTGAATGTGACATGTATAATTCAAATCAATCAGTCTGTAATTTGTCTTAACAAACCTTGTCCTAATTATACAGATGTGGGATATAGTTCCTAAGCTCTCTGCCATACAAGTAAAATAGTCCTATATTCATTCTTATAGAGTTACTAGATAATAGAGTCAACTCAAAAGGTCAGTATGATGAACAAATTCCTTCTGAAAAGAAACACCTCATGGTTGGAACAGCTATAACCATTGTTCTTGTGGGGTTTTGTTGTTACTTAGCTGGTATACAGTGGAATATTTCAGAAGGAATCTGCCAAGATCACTGCTGTGCTGTTGCTGTGATCTGCTGTGTTGCTGTGATCTGACCTTATCTGGCAGATGCATTGTTGAATCTTCATACACTGCAATTGCTTCTGTCTGCCATAGAACCATAACCACTCGGTACCAAATATCACCTCCAAAGAATAAAACTTAAAGCGACTTTTAAACACATTTATTCCAAACTGTTCCTGTTGAAAAAGGCCCTACATCACAGTTGTTTGTCTTGGGCTTTGTAGGGAGGCAATATCTATGTTTAGTGAGGGAAGAATGTCAACTATGGAACAAAGGCACTGGCTCCAGGAGGGTGGTTACATGATCCCATGGTGACAGGATCTCACAGGAAACCTCATAAAAGCTGCTCGATTGACATATAAGGAGACCTAGTCTTTGATTTTTGCTCTCTTGTTTTCCAGGGGTTGTAGAAGGTAATTAAAAGGAAATGTAGTGAAGACAACGGACATGTGAGAAACATCAATGAAGTTTGAACGCGTGTCAGTGTGTGATGGAAGACTTATGAGAGGTCAGGGGTCACTCATAGATGAAGGCTAAAGTTTTGGGGCTGTGGAGTTATAATTACACCTATCAGTATACGCTAAAAACAAAAAGCATGTTCTCGGTCATATCTCCTTAACTAATTTACCGCCATGCACATCATGCCATGTCCTTAAACATACAGAGAAAGCAAACAGGTCATTGTCAATTGCCTGATATGCTTAACCAGACCAAACGGCACACTGTTCATTCATCCTCCATGTTTTGCACCAATGAACTAATGAAGTGTGTGTGGCTCATCCCCTCTATGACCATGTACAGTAATATCAGTCATATAGTCGTGTTGCATCAAGGCGGCCCTTCAGAGCGGCGCTATTGGCCGCCGGCCCAAACCCGGTGGGAGTGTGTCACTGTGAGATAGTTGACTGTGGGTAGCTTCACCCCCCCCCCGCTCCTCTGAGTGGACCAGAGCCAGAACTGCTTCCAGATGACTAAGAGCCAGGTGCTGAAGTGGGCCAGCGTGGAGAAGATTTAAGATCACCTGTGACACAGGAATACAGATAATCCCGCTTGTATAATGAGAGAGGTTGGTGAGATAGGTGGCATTAGCCACTCTCACACTGGTGTGGCTCTGAATGACTGCTGGCCCTCTACTGAGCAAATTAGACGTGATCTGTTTGGTAACTGTGCTTAGGTGTGTCACTTGGGTCCTAAGAGTTCGTGTCCATGCCTTGTCCTCATCTTCTTTGGTAACAGCCTGCAGGCATCCCAAAGAAACCCCAGCCAGTGTTTGTATTATTCAATGGGTTGTGTTGCTGGGTAAAAGAACCTGGCGTCATGTGAAGGAAAATAGACTCTGGATTTCCAGACAGTTTAGTAAATAATAAATACACTGTATTGTCATCTACCATTTCTTCTCAATGAAAAGTGTACAAAGGGCTGTCCATTTCACATGTCTTCTCTGTCAATCTATGTTTAGGTTTAGTGTCCAGTGTTGTTTAGTGTCTTAGTCAAAGACACTTCAGTATGCAGCCCAGAGGACTTGATTGAGGGACCCTGAGTCATTGAGGCCTGAGTTCCCAGTATATGAGCCTGTCCCACACCCAGTGCAGTGCACTGTTCAAAACTTCCTTTGAAGGCTTCTGGCAGAGAGTAGAGCCTTTTGTAGTTGCACTCCACGACTGGTATGCCTGAATCTGAATGACAGACAAGCATCTCCATCATGACGGATGTCCAAAGCCTTATTTATAGAGGACATACCATTCTCTACGACTGTGAGGGCTCCATCCACCTTGATTCCCACAATAGACTGTGCCATCCCCCTTGCAGCAATAAATTATCTTCTAATATTAAATGTGAGATGTCTGCTGACAACCAGTGTAGTGGCAATGGGTCTGGTGACTTTTTTTCAAACACACAGGACAGCCTACATTGCTGTTTTGTTGGTGGTTGTGTTGTCACCTAAAAAGGTATGAGGTGCTGGGGGCATGTTATGGCCCCGGAAGTGTGTGGCCCTATTTAAATACAGAGGAGCAAGGGAACGGACGTCTGACTCTCTCTCACACTCTCTCTCTTTCTCTCTCCTGGGAGCGACTGTAGACCAGCCTTCTCTTCCAGCTCTTCCGGGTGAGTCTGAGACACAGGCACCTTCCATTAAGCTCTCCGCTATGGGGAAATACCTGGTGCAAATCCTTTTCAATAAACACGTGTTAAGAGCTATTGTTGAGGGCGGTCTGCATACACCACAGCACCAATTGCAGCAGGTCTACAGGCATTGCTGTATTCTTAAATGTATTTTACGCACGCTGTAATGGTGCATAATTTAAGTTGTCTTATGTTGAAAAAAATGTAACAGTAGTAATCTAAAACCTATATAGTGATATGTGATGTATGATGGATTCGGTGGAATATGTCTTTTTCTTCAAGGGGTTCTTTTACTGTTCTACATAGGACTGTTCTTTGCTTGAGTAACAACCGGACATACTGCGTGACACTGTCAGAAAACAATCATGCGCTCAGTGAATTGTGGTGTATTGTTACTGCAGCATGTGTTGGGCTCCCTGCAGTTGTCCTGTCAGGCAGGGTGTGATTAATTGGACATGTACTCTCTGTGTGTGTGTGTGTGTGTGTGTGTGTGTGTGTGTGTGTGTGTGTGTGTGTGTGTGTGTGTGTGTGTGTGTGTGTGTGTGTGTGTGTGTGTGTGTGTGTGTGTGTGCCTGCAGATCCACAGCTGCCTAACTCAACATGTGCGACGAGGACGAGACCACCGCCCTGGTGTGTGATAATGGCTCCGGGCTGGTGAAGGCTGGCTTCGCCGGTGACGATGCCCCCAGAGCAGTGTTCCCCTCCATTGTAGGCCGACCCCGTCACCAGGTGCGACCCCTCGTCATTCTTTTCAGCTCTGCAGGATCTCACACTCACCTGTGGTCGTCCATTGATGAAATGAGTTTGGAGATTACAGATATAAAATAATTACATTTAGGTTTCTTTATTACTTTTCCATCTTGATGTGTATCCTATATTTCATCATGAAAGTGTGCTTCTATGCATTGACATATTGCTTTAAAATGCTCGCCTTTAAGACCTGGAAGATGACCATGCTGGATGTTATACATTCTAAAATATCAGATTACTGTCCTGTTAATGTGGATAAGCTAAATATCCGGTGAATATGTATTTTTAGAAAGCATTGTATAGACTTACTTACTTTCAGGGCAGAGCTAAAGTTTATGCACTGACTGTCCTGATGCGCTGTGACGGGGAGAGGATGTGATTGAGCAGCTGGTGTTTGTGTGTTTGTTCAGGGAGTCATGGTGGGCATGGGGCAGAAGGACAGCTACGTAGGAGATGAGGCCCAGAGCAAGAGAGGTATCCTCACCCTCAAGTACCCCATTGAGCACGGCATCATCACCAACTGGGATGACATGGAGAAGGTACACGAAGGCAGTGATAACACTTGGACATGAGAGTGTGTGCCGAGGAAGAGACACTTTCACATCAAATTCTTTAAATAGTTTCGGAGAAGGAATATTAGGCCCTTCACAGAAAAACACATCTTGACCTTACTTTCATGTTAACTATGGTAGAGATCACAACCCATGAATGTACTATCTCAGGTTTCACTGACGTACACAAAAGCCACACACACCCCAGCAGGCATACAATGTTGAAATTGACTGCTTTGTCTCCAGATCTGGCACCACACCTTCTACAATGAGCTGCGTGTGGCCCCCGAGGAGCACCCCGTCCTGCTGACAGAGGCTCCTCTCAACCCCAAGGCCAACAGGGAGAAGATGACCCAGGTCTTGTTTACTGAACTCGCAGCCAATCCAATAAGACTGACACAGCATGTGATCTCATAATACAAACACTAGATTAAGGCTACTTTTAAGGCTAAGGCTACACACAAGAACCACTTTAACATGACCTTAATTGCACTTTTGTTTGGATGTGTATTTTTGTCTGAATTGTAAGTTTAACAGCCAAACTCTGATCCCTGCAGATCATGTTTGAGACCTTCAACGTACCAGCCATGTATGTGGCCATCCAGGCTGTTCTGTCCCTGTATGCCTCTGGCCGTACCACAGGTGAGGATCTTTAGCGCAATGAAAATGAAAACCACCATAGTGCTAAATATAACCTCAAGTCTACACTAGAAAAAATGTCAATGTGAATGTGTGTGTGAATGTGTGTGTGTGTGTGTGTGTGTGTGTGTCTGTGTGTGTGTGTGTGTGTGTGTGTGTGTGTGTGTGTGTGTGTGTGTGTGTGTGCCCAACAGGTATTGTGTTGGATGCTGGTGATGGTGTGACCCACAATGTGCCTGTATATGAGGGTTATGCTCTGCCCCATGCCATCATGAGGCTGGACCTGGCTGGCAGAGACCTGACTGACTACCTGATGAAGATCCTCACAGAGAGAGGCTACTCTTTTGTCACCACAGGTAATCAGGACACCGCTTAGCGGTACAATAATCAAGACATACTGTATGTGCACTACATATTGATTTCTTTTGAGGACTGAGAGAGTAATTTCCTCAGAATGCTAGTTATGCACAAACCCTCTCCCTTTTTTTCACCCTCTGAGTTAGAATATTCATCAATTCAAAATTGCATCAAAACTCAATCCATCAATTTTATACCAGGGCACCATGTCTTCTTCAACTGTAAAGTATGTATGATATGCTAGTAGTTTTCAGCCCCTGTACACTCAGTGTGTTAAGGTTGTCCTCAGCTGTCATACTAGAAGTTAACAGTAAACAGTAGACATAACAGCTGCTGCTGTTAATGTGGTGAGTCACCACCTGCTGGTGTATAAGTGGAACTGCATTTTTGTCAACATTTCTGCCTCTGTCCAATGCTTTCAGTGAGGGGCCTTGCTCAATGAGACTCTAGCATATTGTGTTGTGCTGGTGGAACTAAGATTCTCTGAACTCTGTTTTACCTTTGGAACAGCTGAGAGAGAGATTGTCCGCGACATCAAGGAGAAGCTGTGCTATGTGGCGCTGGACTTTGAGAATGAGATGGCCACTGCTGCCTCCTCCTCCTCCCTGGAGAAATCCTATGAGTTGCCCGATGGCCAGGTCATCACCATTGGAAACGAGAGGTTCCGCTGTCCAGAGACTCTTTTCCAGCCCTCCTTTATTGGTTAGTACTGTCAGGTCGTGTCACGTAGTACAAAATGGGGGTAGCAATAAAGCTGTAATCTGAATCTACTTTCTCTAACGTTAGATGTGAATGTTAGATATATCAAGTGCCAAGAAGATGGCAGGGATAACTATAGACATCCATCATCATTTAATCACTTTCAGGAGGTCTTTTGAGTTTTCGGATTCCTCAGCGCTATACATAATGCATGGTTTTTCTTTTAAGCCACAGCCAAGCTAAGCTTCAATTGAAATATTTATTCAATGAATAATTCTCAATGGCACAACAATGTGAGAACAAAATGATGATGATTTAATGGCACATTCTGGAGCACATGTCTTCAAGGAATTGAATAGAAGTGAACTGAAAAGTGTTTGGCCATGAGAGTGTCTGGACTTTTAAATTTCTCTTACAGCCAAAGCATTAGAAAAGGTGCCCGGGTGACTGATCACCTCTCATTAGAGCTCATTTGGGGGAAATAATGGTTGAACGTAACTGCAGGCCATATCTCTACTTATGGATAGTGAGGATTCTTGGTCATTGATTCTGAACATCAATCACTTTCCCATCTGTGGAAACATTCCAGGACCTGGAAACATTAGCTCACATATGAATTTGTTACAAACCAAATATAACATTGAATTCTAATTTTACGTGTATTGTTTGAAATGGATATACAAAAAATTCTTGCTGTTTTACATCAGTTGCTGTCTTTGCCCTCGCCACATCCAGGTATGGAGTCTGCTGGAATCCATGAGACCACATACAATGGCATCATGAAGTGCGACATTGACATCCGTAAAGATCTTTATGCCAACAACGTCCTGTCTGGTGGTACCACCATGTATCCAGGTATTGGTGACCGTATGCAGAAGGAAATCACTGCCCTGGCTCCCAGCACCATGAAGATCAAGGTAAAGCACCCCATATCATTCAGCTATTTTGTATAGTATACTGCTGGTAATGCAAAGACTAGAAGTCATATAGAAGTCATATAAAAGTCTTCTTGGCAGTGAGCAGGACAACAGTAAAAAAAGGCCAAGCTGTTTCCCTAAATTATTTAAAATAATAGTTTGACTAAGGAAATTATGTTTATATATTTGGTGGGATCATACCACCATCATCCCAAAAACACTGGCACTTACAGCTCATAGAAAACAACTATTTCCACACCCCTGCTGAGAAAATCCTACATCAGTATTGATGGATTTCCATGCATTTATCTGTAAACAATCACAGTGTCTCAGTTCACAGTCACATTGTATTATGTCAACTTGGAATTTCTTTATTCCAGATGTACTATTTCTTTGTACTCTCAGTACTTTCTCAGTCAGTGTAGAGAGCTGTGGATTGGTGTTAACTGAACCTGAGGACTCATATGTGTGTTGTCTTGTAGATGATTGCCCCTCCTGAGCGTAAGTACTCCGTATGGATTGGTGGCTCCATCCTGGCCTCCCTCTCTACTTTCCAGCAGATGTGGATCAGCAAGGATGAGTATGAGGAAGCTGGACCCTCTATCGTCCACCGGAAGTGCTTCTAAACGTCAGGACCTCCCATTTTGTCAGCTCTCTTTGTGTGCTTCTTGTTTTCTGTCTTTTGTCTTCCCCGTCTCTCAGCAGATTTTGTTTATCTCAAGCCCATTTGTCATCATTATCATGAACATCTTCGTGACATTTCTGTTCCAAACCATGGCAAAATACTGAATAAACTGAGGACAAATCAAATCGTTTACTTTTCAACAAAGTGGTTCTTTGTGATTCTTTTGCCAGAAATCTCCAATCAACTATATGGGGGTGGTTTGGGATCACAGATTGACTAAAAGGGGATGGTTTTGGATCACAGATTGACTAAAAGGGGATGGTTTTGGATCACAGATTGACTACATGGGGATGGTTTTGGATCACAGATTGATTAAATGCTATTGCACCCACTGTGTCCACTGGGTGGCCAAAAAAGGACCATCTCCACCAACAAGGTCATAGGGAGAAGTTTTTGTTCCAGTGGTGAAAGTAAATGATGGCTGATGATTTCCAATGATCAATAATGGCTCTGAGTGAATCATATGTTTACAAGAGTTTGAATCAATTGATCTGTGGTTCTTTTTCCACACATCAGTGTGAAACATTATCAGAAAACGGGTTGGCAAAATCTAGGACAGAGCCATCAGTCTCTTTGTGGCATAAAATATGTTTTATACATTAATTCCCTATCCATCTCTCATGGAAAGCTTATCAGGGAAACACGCTACGGAGACTCAGTTCGGTCTATCCTGTCATTAGACACCAACCCTTTTCTATCCACATTCCATATGAAACAATAAATCAAAAACAATAACAAAAAAGTTTGAAAAATGAATCCCTTTGAACTTACAATACAGTCTTAAAGTCAAACTATTTGTCGACAGCTACAAAATGTTTGAAGCTACAACTCAGAAACATTCATCCTCTTCCTTAACTCCTCATGACCACTTTTTCCACACAGTAAATTGCTTCCCAAACCTGCTGGACCTGCCTCTATGATGTTTCCATTTATAAATCCAATTGCAGACCTAGTTCTCTGCTGCTGTCACGATCTGAGAATATGATTTCTTGTGGAGTGTACGAGAAGGTCATGGTGCCAGACCTGGTAGGCTAATGCTTGCTGCTGTGCTAGCTGCCTCTGAACCAGTCAAAGTCAAATGAAGGTGAAGGCATCTGAGAGGGCAAGTGAGTTATGCCCCACAAATCGTCTCTTGGGAGCAGTGCATGGGGGAAGGAGGTGGTCATTAATGAAGCCCACTGGCAGTCACAGGTAGTTTTAAAACATGCACAACATGATCATGCACATTGACCACATCTTGGAGTTCTGACGTCAACTGCTTGTGCCGAAGGTAAAATACACATGTAGTAAAAAGCCAATAGATGTCACATTCGTGTCGCTTGGATCCACACGTGTCCACACAAGCTGCTTTAATTACATTTCCCGGCTCCTCCTCCAATCGGCAGCATCCCTGCGAGCTGTTTGTAGTCCATGTACCGTTTGATATTTTCTCCCCCTCCCTCCTGGCTCCCGCATCTACTGCAAGAGCGGCACACATACACACGCAGCCACCTCCTCCTGCTTGTAATGCGGAGAAAAGCCGTTCGCCTCATATCTCCCTCTCCGAAGGTAGGATCTCATTTAACATCTTTGTTTTGGAAAAGAAAAAAAGTCGTTCTTGGGAGCTCGAATGGTTTTACTCTTTTTTTTGTCTAGGAAGACTCATATTTTCTCAATACAGGGGAAAGTACAGCAGAAAGGTGAGCATTTTGGCTTTTTTTATTGAGCAGTGCATTCGTGGAAAGTGGCTAGTGAAAAACGTATTCAGATGCTTTATTTGTTATATTTACTTAATGTTACACCTCTGTGGTAGTTGCACGTACTCTCTGTGCAGGAAACTTTGTTTTTTGTTTGTAAATCAGTATGTGAAATGCAACTAACTGTGTAGTTAATTTTATCTCTGCGATGATAACTTTGCTTGATCCTTTTTCCTTTTTGTTAGAGCACTGCATTGTTGTTGTATTGTACTGCGTTAGACCCCCTGTATAGAGCAATGCAATGATATTTGTGGCATGTGTCTCTAGGTGACCTCAAGGAGTCGAGACAATGACCCCAATGACTACGTAGAACAGGATGGTGAGCAAAGACCCTCCCTTTTTCTGTTTCAGTGCTGACCTTCATTTATTTCTGTCTCCTTGTTCAGCTCAGCTAACATAATCATTCTGCTCTCCAACAGACAAGTAGGCTACAAAGATGTCCGTCTTGAAAGCTTACCTCCGTGGTCAGTCCCCTTCGCAGTCTGAGGAAGAACACACCTGTGTGAGCACAGATTCATTATCTCCTCTGGAGATGCTCTGGTACCTGTTTATGCTAATTTGTGGCTTACCTCAATTTATCAATTTCCTGGAGAACTTGAATGAATGTCCTCTCCCCTCATTTTCCCAAGCAACATCTTTGAACTTAGCTGATGGCCTGAAATGGAAGGGACTTTTAACTGACATGCAAAGCAACCAGCCACAGTTAGTGGTGAGTCACTATGGCATTTAAAGAGAGAGAATGTTGTTGGTCATATTGAGACAGCTTTACAGAAGTACATGCACAGTTAAACTGGCAGATTCCCACTTAATGCAATACACACTCAGATGGTCACTGGTACTTTGTGGATGGGCTGTCGGTGGCTGAAACTATCTTCATCATATTTATATCATGCTTACTGTCTTACAACTAGGTGGAGGTCTTTTATCTCTTTTCACCTACACAATACTACGGCTGAAGCTCTACTCATATCAGCAGGTCAGCAGCTGGTACCGTGAGAGTGAATGCACAGAGGAACGTATGAGCTAGAACTTCACAATTAATGCATTCCTTAATAAACATTATGACTAATGTAGGGAGGTCTAAAGAAATAATATTTACAATTTTACATGAAGCCAGTTAACCTCACTGTATGTTTCAATTATTTTCCAGACAGAAATGATCAAGATGTGCATCCCATGTGCGCATTTCTGATTTGTTGGCTATGTGGAAATGGAGCTACATTGCGTATTACTAATGTAATAGGGGTTATGCGCAACATTCTTCCGGGTTCTACAAAACAGGTAAACACAGACGAGGTTATTATGGCGACCTTCTACAGCCGGTGTTTACAGGAGCTACCACGTATGACAATTTCTGATGTACATAGTATTGCCAAACCAGAGCCCCGACTACTCTGTTAGACAAGGGATTTAAGTTTTATGCCTCCTCATTTATTCATAATTATGAAGGTATATAGCTGCTATGTAGCTTTTGCTAATGGCACCCTTTAGCGTTAGCTAACTATCAGTAGTTGTAGACTTGTATGCGATCAGTAGTTTAGCCTTTTATTTTTGATCACAGACGGATAACCCAATCAAATGAAGACTGCATTTTAGTATAATTATACGATATCCTGTTTATGCTCGTCTAATGTGTCGACGTGTTATGCTGGTCTAATGGGTCGACTGTAGCTGCCAGGTCTAATGTCTGCTGTTCTGGCAGGTGTTTCAGATTGCTAAAACATTGCTTTGTATTATGACAAATGTGATGAATAAATGAATGAGTGAATGAATGGATGGATGCTGTATCTTCTTTTCCACCAGTGTCAAACAAAGACAGGTTGACAGGTACTGTGAGTGTCAGAGCAGCTTGTCACAGGTCCATGCAGAAGAATGAAAAACCACACAGCTTGAGAGTAGGCTAATGTTCAGGGAAGGGTTTGGGTATTGCTATACTGTGTAATATATGTTAATTGTAGTATACTTGTAGGAAGTCTTAATTCAGTGGTATCTGTTCTGCCAACTGTCCAATGTCTCTTTGTGTATTCTACACAGATAGTGCTTCGTGATGCAGAACCTGTCGTCATGACCTCCAGTCAGTGTTCATGCAAAGCGGGCACAGCAGTGTGTAATCACACTGTTGCACTGCTCTTTCAGACAGCTCACTACTCAGAGCTCAATATCCAGGTTATCCCCCCTGTTCATGCTTGCACCGAAACCGAACAACAATGGCACAAGCCCAGAACTGCAGTAAGGGTTGAGGCAAATGTACTGTATATGTATGTAAGAGTTAGGCAGCAATACAAATAGTAAATTGCTAAAAGAAAGTATAGTGATCTAAGGTCAGAAACATTAAAGGTGCAGCGTAATGTAGTGGAGACTCAGTTAAATCTCTTTACTTCAATAAGGGAGTGAAACCCGGGCCCGTAAACAGCATGATGATTACAAGACCCAGGCTAAACAGGCGCATGGAAGGAGGAATCAGGTGAGGTGCTGTACTGCAGTCACTGAGGTCATACACGTAAACATTAGCTGGGACACAGCAGGTTATGATTCGTAACAATATCACTGTATTAGATTGCCACGAGAATAGAAACTTTTCTGAAAACTAGCACTGAGTGAAAAATGGTTGCTTTTTCCACACATTGCAGTTACTGAAGCCAGCAGACTATGCATACAACATATTTTACTTTTATAATTGTAACCTACTTGTCACAGTAGGATATTAACTTTACCACTTTGTTTCATACATTCTGGAAGTTCAGAGTGGCATTAGCTGCGCAGGCCTAGAATAACCTCCTCCCACTTTAGAGAGGTGTGCTTTGTGAGGGGAGATGGTTCAGCACAGTCTCTGGCTGAACGCATCCTGAAAGGAACGAGGCAGACAGCGGACATGAAAAGAGGTGCAGACACACATAACTGTCCATTTCTAAATTAAATTAAATTAATTTTCTAAATTAAATTAACTATTACCTTGCAATGACATTCGTTTCCTAATTACAACAATTTTCATTATGATCACTGTATTGCGGTCATTCAACTCAAATTTAGAAACATCTTTTATTCAAACAGGTGCAGATATGGAGTTTACAGCAGCCCAAGAGTACAGCAAAATCAGGAACGTAAACTACATGCCCTGTGGCCTAATTGTTCATCCTGACGCCCCATGGCTTGGCACCTCACCAGATGGCCTTGTATTCAACCCCCTCGCACAGCCACCTTTTGGCCTAGTAGAGATCAAGTGCCCTAACGTCACCAGCTATGTTGACTGCAAGTACCTTAATATGAAAGAAGGCACACTGCTCTTTAAGGAAAGTCACATCTATTACTGGCAGATACAGGGGCAACTTATGCTAACATGAATGACATGGTGTGACTTTGTAATTTCTGCCCAAGAAGACATGCTAGTTCAACAAATCATAGTTGACCCAGAGGTGACAAAAGTGATAAGAGAAAAGGCAGACAGGTTTTTTTTTTCAATATTTATATGCCCAAGTACCTGACTTCTAACAGACGTTAGGTACTTGGCACAACATTTATTTGACAAAATTAAAATTATTTTCTGCAAACATGTTTCAATTATCCTTCATGTACTAATGTATTTACAATATGTACAATGGTAAATGGTAGATAATCTATTTGGCCCAAGCCTTGACCAGTGGCTTGTTCTGGTAATTTGATAGAAGGCAGGCTACTGCAAAAAGCTGGTTGTCTCCTTATAACGAAATGATCACGCCTAATGTTTCGGACCCATATCGCCCTGACTCTCATCCTTCGGAAACTGGTGGAAACTTACGATAGAGTTAAATCTCCCCGACACAGAGCAGCTCGGCACACAGCAAAAGCTGTTGTTTAGATGTTCCCGTTTTTGATATGTTACCATTCGTGACATTTTAATTAAAACAAATGCTCTAAAGTTTGACCAGAAATAAAAAAAAATATTATAATAAGCGACACTTAGAAGTTAGCTCAGAGGAGATAACCTACCGCTGCAGTCAACCTGTGTACGGAAGTGAGAAGCGGAAATTATTAGCTCTGTTTAGAAGTGTTTTCCGGTTCAAACGTTGGGCGTTCCGCATAAAGCGAATTGCCAGCCTTATTGTATGAAGAAATTTGGTTATGTTTTACAGAAACAAAAAGATGAATTCCTCAGGAAAGTGACATAACTCTCTGTGGTAAGATTTCAGTTAGAGCACCTTCATGTTGCATTGGATTACATGGTGACTAAATTACATCTACATTGAGTGTCATGGTATTTCCTCTTCCAGACCTCTACTATTTCCTTCTGGCCCCCACTCTGTGTTACCAGAGGGACTTCCCTCAAACACCAAGGGTCCGTATCAATTTCATACTTCAAAGCTTGGTGGAAATGGTGAGATTTTCTGCCATTCCATAAGGTTTTTTAGGGGTATATATATATATATATATATATCCAAATATATTCCAAATATATTCCTCTTCTCACACTCCTATCTGAACTTCCTCACTGAACTCCTGCGCTTTGGTGACCGCCATTTCTATGGTGACTGGTGGTGAGTCAGACCATCTTCAAAGCTGTAATCGTGCTGACTGCAGTACTTTTTATTGTATATTTAGTGACAAAGTTTTGGCAAATCCAATTGGAAAGCACACTGGGCTTTATTGAGCCCAGGCTTGTTTTGTATGCCAGACTCCAATTACAGGTTGTTACACAATAACATGCTGAGGCCTGTTCTGCATCAGACCTCTGAAAGAGGCCTGTTCCAGTGAGCACCCCTGAAAACGTTATGCCCTCGCACAGCGTTAGGGTGGAGCTCCATCAGCACTGTGGAAACTTAAACAAAGCAGTTACATAAACACATAGTCTGTTGGTGCACCCACAAGTCTGAACAGTATTTTCTATTATATGAGATTCATTATTTTGGGGAGGAATGTCACCAAGACCAAGTATACTCACAGGAATACGTGGTTATGGTGCTAAGCTTATTCTCATCAACATAGGAGAAGAGGGGTTTCACCAGTGGCTGGACCACTGTTCAGTATCATCAAAATTCCAAAGCTTGCCCTGGAAGAAGACACAATATAAGTCAAAGTAAGATATCCCGTAGAGGAAAATTTGCAATAGTAGAATTCACCTTATTAGTTACAGTATATTATTGCATAGCAGCACTGCATAATTATCAACATCAAACAAAGTAACACAAGCAGCGGAAACTATCTGTACTTATGAACCTATACAAAGTCGTAAAACTATTAACTTTAAGAACATTTTTCGACAAAGACTGTTGGCGTCACAAACGTAAAACCTGTCCATAACGTTAACACACTGAATTGACTCAACGGAGGATATTTAGCCACACTGACCATTTTTCAATATAGAATGACAGAACCACCAACAATAGCAATCCTGAGAGAAGAATACTCACCCGTATGCCATGGTTGCAGTCTGGTGAACAGTCAACAAAGTCAACAATTGATGATTCTGCGAGCGGCCAGGTCCTCCCCTCTGGTAATTAACCTGTTAATGGCATTAAACGCTGTTCTCACATGTCTATGCATGTCAAGATATTGACGTAAAATGGCCTGGTTGATGATATTGGATAGAACTTCACCATAATGCCCACACACACACACACACACACACAAGCACAAGACCACTATCTTGCACTACCCATCCTCACAAGCACAAGAACATTATATATATATATTTGTTTGCACTATCCACACCAGCTGCACAAGATCACTTTCCTCCTGGACACCGACACTGTCAAAATCATTGCACTCTGTACAATAGGGCCTGTATCTGGAAACACTCTGTGTGAAAAAATTCTCCCTATGTGTATGTATATGTGATTTATGTATGTATGTCGGTAATGTGTATAAGTGTATATGTGTATAAGCTACTGGATGACCTAAATTTCCCTCGGGATTAATAAAGTATCCATCTATCTATCTATCTATCTATCTATCTATCTAATGCTATTGAAGCTGCTTCTGTGCCATTCTCCAAATTCGTCCTGTGCCAATTTTCAAAGCATTCCCGTAACACTACAGATACTATTTCTGAAACACAGAATAGAGAAGTCATCTGGATGACTAGACTGCCTTCACAGAATTAAATGTACTACATAAATTAAACTCAAGTCCTGGCAGGGGCGGAGATCCCATTTCATTGTAGGGGGGGGTCACATGGTCAAATTTCAGAGAGTAATTCCTGGGGACACACACACACACAAAAATTGCTGTCTGGCCCTATTGCCCTCTCTCTCTCTATGCTAGGGTGACCAGATTTGAGTTTGTGAAAAAGAGGACACTTCGTGGCGGGGGGGGGGGGGGGGGGGGGGGGGGGGGTAGTGTATAGCATGCCGCACCATGACCATGTGAATGCATACAAATGTCACAAATGACTATATGAACATCTATTTATTGAACTTTAACAAAACTGCAAAGTGCAAATGTAAAACAAATCTTTTTTGTGGCATTTAGTCCAGCGCTTCTTTAATGTGTCTTGTCCATATATTGAAGCAATAATGATAACAAATAAAAAAAATCTAAATAATAAATACTTTATATAGCCACATATTAAAATAAGAAAATGAAGACACTTTTCAGTCCTCCTCATATATTAAAGCAATAATAATAACAAATACAAAATTCTAAATAATAAATTCTTTATATATCACTTTTCAGTCCTCCTCATGTGGTTGGGCATATTTCTCTGAAGACTGAATCTTTCCCATGAGTCGGCGATTACCTATCAAATAGGTATGAAAGTCCTTGCAGGTCATGTGTTTGAAATTGTACTGGGTGCACAGAATCCCCTTCAGCACTTGAGATTTTTTGAGCGGTCACCGAATCTGGGAAAATCTTTCTTAGCAAACCAGATGTGCAGTCCATTGATCTGTAGCTGTTGTGATGCTTTATTGTTTAAAAAGCAAGGGTACCCTCTGCAGCCGTAACAGAAGTGTCTGTTTTACTCACAAAAAAGTCTGTCACTTTACTCGATGAGCTCTCTCCTCTTGCTGCAGTTTTGTGTTTTGCAGAGTGCACGTGAGCTTCCAAATCGCTGCCACCTTTATTTGCCACCGACACGTAAGTGCCTGCTCTGCATGTCATGCACTAAGCTTCCGAAGCATCACGGCCGAGGCGAAAACATGGGTATTTTTTTTTGAGTTCGTCCGTGAACTTCCATTTACGTTTAGGCATGGCTGCAGATGTCATGTGCTGTAAACAATGCAACTAGTGGAGGCGGCAAGGTGCTCAATGTTGCCAGATTGGAAATGGTGAAGTATCTTACCAAAGGCTTAAAATGGTCGTATTTGGAGGATAATTATCGTGTATCTGGCAACACTGAGAGTGGTCGACCAATGACTGTTCTCTCTACAGTCAGCGCTCGCGCAAGAAGGTGGAACGTAAGGGAGATACCATTTCAAAAACTTGTAAGGGCGTAATAACTAGTTTGTGAAAGACCCAGAGAAACACAAATATCCGACGAAGCAAAATCCCGGACGTTTTTGGAATCCCTGCCGGACGCATTTTTTAGGTCTCGAAAAGAGGACATGTCCGGGGAAAAGAGGACGTCTGGTCACCCTACTCTATGCTGTCCTCGTACTGCGTTTTCTACCTTACAGGACTAGACAGCTAGCTAACACTTGTCTTAGCAGAATAAAGATGATGAATTTCAAGTGAATCTACAAGTCTTGTTTTTCTTCAGTTTACTGAAGTTGTCAGCATACAATTATTCATATAGGGCGTTTGATTTTGTAAAACTGTCTGTAACAGACAGAAATAAAGAGATACACACATACATACATGTCACGTCAAATAATGTGGCCTAAAAGTAGCATGATACCACGAGAGCTAGCATAACTTAGCTGCTAAATACCGAATTATCTTATAACATTTACAAACAGAAATTCAACGTCATTTTTAAATTCTCTAAACGGAATTAAATGTTTTAACACAAAATATCTACTCACATACAAATAATGTCAAAAGTTCAAACGCAAATGAAGGCTCTTCAAGGAGGAATTCAGCTGCATGTAATGAAAGTTTTCTCCATTCTATATCCACACGAGTTTAGTGCTTGTTTATTTATTCAATGCCATTTGTAGTGTTCGTGAAGTGCTTTTATTTATGTTACATCACGATGCCTCGTGGAATCATGACTATAAATGTGAAACGTAATTGTTTATGATACAAATACTCTTGTATTTATTATTATTATAATTATTTAAATCCGAGGATGTCTGTAGAATCACCAACGATTTCTCGCTAATTCAGACCTTAAGAACATGGGCGCACTACAATCTGGCCGATTTACGACATCTCAACTTCTCATCAAAACACAATGCAAAGCTAACCTTTCAGCTTCAAGCCTGTGACATATCTTACAATTAAGCACAGTTAGATTCATATGATTTGATATTTTAATATGAGATTAAAATCAATTAAAAGCTGTTGTTCAAGAACTTTGAAGAAACTAACAGATTCACAAACTTTCAAGCGCCACTGTATGTAGTCATCCTTATAGTACCCAACAAATGGCAAAGTTACACCAATATGCATGCAATAATAAGTTTAATTAAAATAGCCAGATTGGGGTTCAACAAAATGTAGTTGAAAGGACCGAAGAGTTCTTAGAGGATCCGATGATCCAAAGGATCATTGAGCTGTGTCGGTGACTTAAACAGCTAAGTGAGACAGTCCCATCTCTGGAGTAGATGTGTTGGTCAGTCTAGATGCAGTCTCTTCCAGGTAGTTTGGCTCTCAGAAGCAGTCAGTTCAGCAGTAGCCTCATTGAGCCGAGTCTGACAAGATGTTGATGGCTGAAAAAGAGATGGCGAAGAAAAAAACAACACTTTCCAAGTACGTCTACTTAGTGAATACTCAATGTTACAGTGAATTAATGTATTTTTATGTGTTCAGACTTTCAGTTTCACTTACCTGAGACATTGATGTTCTCTTCGAAGGACTTATCATCGTCACAATGCCCAATTTTAGCACCTTTCCACATTTTCTTATAAAGTAAGAGAGAGATTAAATCATTTCAGATTCAAATTGTAATGAATAAAAAAATATCTAAACTGCATACTCACAGATCATGTTACACCAATGTGTTCTTCACTCAGTAGCCTCTCTGATCAGCATTAGTACACATAATGTCTAAAATTACAATAACATCTCGTATAGAAACTGAACTCCACCTTGAAGGAGAACTTGAATTTCGGCATCCTGAAGAAACAGCACCCTACGGTCTCTTCCTCCTGTGGCATCTCCAGTGGGCCAGCAGATACAGGAGCCTTGGTGACCTCAGCCAGCGTCTCACTGAGCTCTGTGAAAAAAATAGGGAATGATTTATCCTCCTCATCCAAACGGATAATTTATAGCAGGCAAAAACATGAACATAGTTAGATCTAGTTGAAGTGTTGCTTCAAATATCACCATGAACTTACTAGTGTTTGCAACAGGAGAGGCCTGGCTTACAAGGAGACTCTGTGATCCTCTCTTTGGTTTCTGAAGAACACATTGTTATATAGTAACTTAAAGATGTACCCTACAACTGGGTACAGTACATCTTGTAGTGAATAGACAGTATGGCTGTATGACAGTATGACAGAAAAAAGCTCCATGAGCTAAATTATATGCATGATACTCCACCTTCGATTTGATTGTTGGCATCTTGAGCCAAACTGGAAACATTTTGTTCCTGGTCTTTTCCTTTCCTTGGTCTTGTCCAACTGTAGGTTGAATTGGAGGGAGATGTGTAGAAGCTGGTATGCTGGTTTGGCTACAAGTCTTTGTTATCTCTTTTGTTAGCGTTTCTACCAGTGATGATTCAAAAGATTGATCTTGTGATTCAAGGGCAAAACGGAGCACATCTTCAGACCCAAACTGTCGAGTAAGTTCTTTGTAAACGTTTCTGTAAATCTGGTGAAAATTCACATCCTTAGGATAGGTTTCATCGCCTGTCATACCAAAAGCTGTATCGAGCTCAGACAGAATCTTCCGAATCAAGTCTCTGGACATATCCAGCACATTATCTGGAAGTCCATCCTGGTGGGTGCCAATGTCCTGGTGTAAGCTATTGACTTTCTTCAGGAGTCGAATGACCAGCATGGAGACCAAGGAGGCATAGTCCTTCTTGTTGGACTCTAACAGACGTAGGTGACATGAACTGGTGACTCCTTCACACTGACTATTTTGCATCAAATCTGTATGTTCGTCAAAAGTACGAGGGGGCAGATTGTTTGAGTTAGTGGTGGGTGATCTAGTTTTAGTGTCCTGTGCCCGTTTGTCTAAGAGTTTCTGATCCTCCTTAACTAATTCCTTCAAGTCAGAAGAAACATTTTCCTTTAACTCTGTGGAGAGTGCCACCATGACTTCGTTGGTCATCACTTGTGTGAATACGTTCATTGTACTTCCAAACACCTCAGGTGATGATTTTGAGGTCTCTAGATTATTCTGTAAACGTTCTTGATTCTCAGAAGCTGCTGAGGGGAACAAACATGACAGGAGTAGTCGCTTCACAGCCTCCTCTACATAACTGTAAACGAACTCTGATGGAATTTCATTCTTTCCCTCAGCTCTAGATGTTAATTTGCAAAGCATAGAATCTGAAAGACTCTTTCCAACTGGCACGGAAATGGTCTGGAGACCATGATAACCTTTTAGTGTTTTATGTACTCGATCTGCAATATCACAGGAATATTGACCTATTTGTGTTTCAGTGATCAATTTCTCCAGTCTTCCAGTGATGGGTACACGTTTTTCCCATTCTAAGATGGTGTCTAACACACTACTGATGGTTTCATTTGCACATCCAGGAGACAATGAAGCAGCATCCATGTCAACAAAAGTATGCGTCAGAAGAGGGGAAATCCTTTCGATAAACACTTCAGGGAGAACAGCAGTACCAGGGAGTTTGGTTTGGTCATCTATTTCTGAGTGAAATGATACTGAGGAGTGTGACAATGGCAATCCAGGGCTTTGTGACCTGTCTGTTTCTGTTTCAATGTCAATCACTTGTACTTCATTCAACATAGCACTAAGGATCTTATCAATCAGCTCTACCTGCTCTAGATTTCCTGCCGTCTTGAGACCGGGAAGTTCACTCTGCATGGACACAATTGCTTGGCTAGTGACATTGATGGCAGAAGCCACTGTCATTTTCTTTTCACTGTCAGAGTGAAAAGATTTGCAAAACAATTTCCCCACCATGTTCTGAATTGCATTGAACATTATTTGACATGTTGTCCTGTAGATCCTTTTCATTGGAACAACAGTTCCTAGGGCTCGTGTTTTCTCCAAAAGATCTTTCATCCCTTCAATAACACATCCAACAACATCATATGATGTTGAATAAACCTCTTGGCCGGAGACTTTGTCCTTAATGGATTCAATAATATCATCAACTAGATCAACTGCAAGAGACTCTGACAGGGGACCAGATGGAAAGATAGCATGAACCCTACAGAGGTCTGTTTGACTTTCTGCTTTGGAGTTTGATTCCTCGTCATCTTCAGCAAATTCCTCAATTGGGGATTCATTTTCAAGAGTTTTGAGCAAAACCTCACTCACTTGCTTTGCTGCCCTTTGTTGAAATTCAGTGTCGGTGAACTGGTTGAGCAAGGGGATGGATTGTGATAGTCCTGAGGCTTTAGCGTCCTCAACCATCATAGGTGCTGTAGTAGGACCAGAGTCAAAGTCCTTAATGGTGCATGAGGCTGTCAAATCCACATTCTTTTCGGAGATGGAAGAATATCCCTCTGGTAAGGCAGGCACAACTGGATCCAAACCACTGACTATTCTGACAGATTCTTGAAAAATCTCATCGACTTCTTTCTTAGCTGCTGCCAAGAGCATTTCATTTGTTATCCCCTGAGATCCTTGGCGTAGAGATGACCCTTCAGGTCTCTTGGCCTCTGAGGTGCTTACCCTATTCCAAGGCATAAAAACCACATGTATAACTGACAACACATAGTTACACAGAACTTACACATAGTTCACTTTAATTAAAACATGACGATGAATCCCATGCTAATTCACAACAGGGATGTTATTTGGGCATGATTTGCAGTGGGGAAGTGCTACTTTAGGTTTGCATCTGATGACGGGAGTAATAAACAGTAAAATATTGTGTTTTATGAAAATAAAATGATAAACAAGTAATTCCAGTGATTACTGTACATACCAAAATGTGTGTTGCCCTGATCTTGTCATTCCACATACGTATGCGGCAGGAACACCCAGAATTTCACTGAGGACTGGGAGCAGGTAATAATGAGCAGTCTGGACTACTTTCTTCACTATGATAGCACAAAGATTGCCAACTTCTTCTTTGGTCCTCTGAGTAAACGAAATCAGACAATAAGGTATTTCATCAGAGAGGAATATTAAAGAATAAAGAATATTAGAGAATTTCTATTCAAATCAACCCTCCATATATAATCGAACAGTAATGAACGAAAGATTTGATGTGGGCGAAATCAAACTCACAGGCACACATAGAGCCTCACGGACAATTCTCCAATGCCTGCAAAAGAGAAAAGAATTTTAGAACATTGGAACTTTACTATCCGACAAGAAACACTGAATTTTTTAAAACTTGTCTCTTACTCTTCAGTCATGTTCTCCACAAGGTGGCGTATCATGGGGGAGAGGTTCATATGATCCAGATCTGAAAAAGCACATGTAATATTTTTAAGATGTGTGGTAGGGCATGTTGACAATTTTAGCAGTTTTCTTTGAGCACAGAGGAACTTGTTTTGACTGTTAGATATTAAATCTTTTATGTACTAAAACTCGTTTTGACTACTTTTATTGACATACTTTTTATGTCTGAATTTGGCATAGACTTACCTGCATCAAACCTTTTGGTCCTCGTTGTAGAACTACATTCAGCTCTTGATTCCTCAAAAGATTTTTTCTTTGACTAAGAGAAAACACATAGTTAGTTGTAATCATCAGTCAGCAGTCAGTCCCTTCAGGATTTGGGAATAAAATGCAAGTCATATCCTCTCTTATTCAGTCAATGTACTGCTTTCTGTCTGTTTGTTTTTCCAACATAAACATAAATAGCCAAACATTTCACTCCCTCTTTTTCTATCCTTCTTTCTCTCCTTACTGAAACTCAGCACCCTAGAAACCACCATGACTCCCCTAGCAATGCCCTAGCAACCAGCCTAGCAACCACTTAAATTACCATAGCAACTACCTCAACTAACCTAGCAACACCCTAGGAACCACTGCCATCATGACCACTTAGCGACCACCATAGCAAAAACCTCGACTACCATACCAACACCCTAGCAACCACCTTGACTACCAATGCAGCACCCAGGTAACTACCATAGTAACCACAACTATTATAGCGACACCCTTGCAATGACCATAGCAACCACCTTAAGTACAATACAAAGACCCTAGAAACACCCAGGCAACATTGACCTAAACATCCTGTAAGTGTTGCTATGACAACTGGATGTCATGACAACTAACAATTTAAGCTGTCTTGACAACATGCCTGTATGCTAAACTGCTATACAGCCATGTCATCATGACAATTAGCAACTTCTGCTGTCATGGCAACTAGGCGTATTAGACATGTCTGATCTTATGACAATTATAAAGAAGACATTTTAATTCCATATTTTCTTTTGTATTCATTCATACATACATTTTCTTGACCAACTTTAGACCTGGGGTGTGTTTGCTGAAAGCCTTGGCGAACAATTACCATAGTTAATAATTATCATTTTGAACACTCTCTCCGCAACAACCAAGGTATTTGGTCAACGGCACTTTCGAGAGAAGCTGTTATTTTTATTAATTTATTAGCTGGCACCACAAACTAAAGCCCCATATCAATGGGACACAAAATAGCTCAACACACAAAACTAGCATATCTTTTTTATATATTGTATATTATAATCTATAACAGGGGACCTAAGCAGAGGGACATTTTGTCTCATTTTAACCATTTTTAGGACATAAATAGTAAAAAATGTATATCTCTAAAACACGTAAGTCTAATGGTTTTGAAATAAAATTATTATTTAGGCCTACCTCGTTTCTTTCCGACATTGTGAGATCGGGAAGACCAGAATCCGCAAATATGAAATAAACCTTTAAAATACGAAGCCGATAGCACGATGAACTGTAGTATTGTGTTGCTCAGCCAATTTTAAGTTCTGTGTGAGGAGACTTGAAACATAAACGTGGCATCACTGTGCCTAATGATCTAACAATAACGTCTCATATGCGTCACAATGCCCTGATCTGCCCATGAGGCAGGAACACTAGCATTTCATGATTTCCAATTCAATAATGAAATAGGCCAGTATCGGATAATAATTTCCAACAAGACGAACCTTGCTATAAGAATGTGTACAACTTGTACTGTACTATCCAGGGGCGGAGATCCCATTTCTTTGTAGAGGGGTCAATACATGGTAACATTTCAGAGAGTAATTCCTGGGGGGACATGGAAAAATTGCTGTCCGCCCTCTCTCTCTGTATGCTTTCTTCGTATGCTTTCTTCGTACTGCGTTTGCTACCTTGCAGGACTACAGCTAGTTAACACTTGCCTTTGCAGAATAAAGATGATGAATTTCAAGTGAATCCACAAGTAAGTGTTTTTCTTG
The DNA here is from genome assembly GCF_900700415.2 of Clupea harengus. Lineage (NCBI taxonomy): Eukaryota > Metazoa > Chordata > Actinopteri > Clupeiformes > Clupeidae > Clupea > Clupea harengus. The sequence goes on from NC_045154.1 coordinate 3,714,468, forward strand.
AGTTTACTGAAGTTATCAGCATGCAATTATTCATAAAGGACGTTTGATTTTGAAAAACTGTCTGGAACAGACAGAAATAAAGAGATAGGCCTACATAAATGTCACGTCAAATAATAAGGTAGCACGATACCACGAGCGCTAGCATAACGTGGCTGCTAAATACCGAATTCTCTTATAACCTTTACAAACAGAAATTCTCTAAACGGCATTAAATGTACCAACACAAAATATCTACTCACAGACAAATAATGTCCAAAGTTCACACGGTCAGCGGGGGTTTTGCTCGGACTTTACTGGAGCGACTTTCATCATGTAACCTAACTTCACTGGTGCAGAGGTGGAGGTAGCCTACTGTTGCAGAATTTAGATGTGTCCATTCTATTCCACCATGGCTATATCCACACGATTGAGTTTAGTGCTTATTTATTTATTCAATGCCATTTGCAGTGTTCGTGTAGTACTTTTATTTTTGTTAGGACATCACCATGCCTCGTAGAATCACGACTATAAATGTGAAACGTAATTGTTTATGATGCAAATATTCTTGTATTTATTATTATTATAAGTATTTAAATCCGAGGAGGTCAGTAGAATTGATGTGAACGCAATCACCAATGATTTCTCACAAATGCAGAACATGGGCGCACTCCAATCTGGCCGATTTACGACTACTATTTAGCATTCTTAAATTCTGTTCAAAGTTAAGAACAAATCGCAGATAAGAAAACTTCATGAATGCCAGAAATGTCCCGGGAACTTCGTAAGTGGAGTTAACAAGACATTTCCTCGGGCTCCATGTTACAAGCTTGTGCTTGTTGAACAAGGGGTGTGATAAATAATTTTCTGGTTCGGTTGATTTCCTCACAATCTGATAGTGTACTTGGCTGATTGACTGAAACAGGGAGCTGCAGGTATGGTAGCCCCGCCCGTGGAAATAGCATGTGAACCAAACCACTTTGAGGAATAGGGGGATCATGATTTTTCAACACTTAAAAAACACATTTATAAAAAATTATAATAAAAAAAAACCTACGTTTATAATTAGCACCGCTTGTGTTGTCGGGGTTTTATTTAATATTACTATATTATTCAAAATTATGTATTTGTGTTTACAATGATTGTCGGGGGGGACAACTTTATGGTAGGGGGGGTACGTAAGTAAGCAGCAGTAAGATACACTGTATAGAAGAGTCCCAATGCAGGGTTGGAGAGGCTCGTTGAGATGGTCACGGTGTTGCACATCAGCTAAGAGCTCCCAGTGGGGTCTGTTTATGGTCCAGCTCTGCATACGGTTCATGACATCGCTCTCAAGTTGGCGTCAAAACAAGTTTGTTTTCTCACAAACCCCTTTTCATGTATGTGCAGGCTACAACAGTAGTACCCGGGATCCGCAAAGGCACTCCTTCACAGTACAAGAATCGCTGCATGTAGCACACAAGTCCTAGAATCAACATGATTGCCCAGCCATAGAACCTGAACAACAACAACCAAGCTGCCCTCGTGAGCATGTCACCGGGGGTTTCAAGCAGGTACCTTCCCTCATCAGTGTTTCATTGAATTAGGCTCGCGACTCCTCCAGAAGGCTCAACAGTGGTGAAAAAAAAAAATAAAAACGTTCAAAAATACAGTGGAGTACTGTAATCCTGGGCGTGTATATGGTCTTTGGGCACATCCCTTAACAGTGTATATCTTAGATGGCCAAACTGTAGTTCTGGGGTTTTTTGATGCCCCACAACACCAACACATTGCAGAAAACATGACTAGTAGTTTTTACTTCAATAATTTTATTGACCTGATAAAAACGGATAAAAGTGGACACAGTACACATTTTCTTCTTTATGTGGTTAGGGCAGCCTGAGGCCAGTATCAGATGTTTCGTATCTGAGAATATGCCAACATAGCTTCTCTGCATATTTTTCACATAGTAACAGTCAACATGATTCGTTAACACATTTCTGTTATTACAGATATAGAAATGATTATTTCTGTGTTAGAACATGCTCAATGTTTTGGAAAACAGGACCGATATAACATGCAATGATACTTTACAACCAGACAATGGAATTCACTGTATTGAGTTTCATAGTGAGTTTGAGTGAGAATGCATGCAAAGGTATGCAGCCAGCCTGTGGGAAGTACAGCAATATTCCCTGTGCAAGGCAGATGCATTACAATGTTTTGGCATTAGACTCGCAAAGATGACATTTTCAGTAGCACAATAACCTCAAAACGGTTTCAATTTTATTCTGACACTCTTGTATAAAACCAGGTTTTGAACTCCGCCAATATCTATGTCAGATAAGAAAAGTGTCATTGTGCTGCTGGGCTATAAAAAGGGGGCTCTAGATGTTAATAAAAAAAAGCCATAATAAAAAATATGTCCAGGAACCAGCTGGTAGGTAGGTGAAAATGCAATGAGATCACTTTACTTTACTTTCATATTTTTACACTTTGGATGGAATAACGGGTTTCCCAACCTTAACTGTTAAATACACACAGACAGATGAAATGCATCTGGTTAAAATGGGAGACTGTGTTTTGTTTGTGAAGCAACCTGTCAGCTCCACGTTGAAATGAAGACAGAAACCAATGGAGTGATGCTGTGTTGTAATATGAGTGTTAAAGTCACGGCCTTATTGTAGCACAGAGATGGTGCTCGAACTGAGACTATGAGCTTCATAGGGGGGATGCTGAGGGGGACCAGGAATGGAAAATGGCATTGCCCCACGGGGACAGGGAAGTGGTGCAGGTTGGCACAGGTTTGGCACAGTCATTTGCGATCACAGCAGCATCTGGAGGTGCAGGCGCTTTGGCACGGTCCCTCAAACGTTAGAGTCGTCATCAGTCACACTGGGGTTGGGGGAACTTGAGTTCTCCTTAAACATGTCGTCATCTTTCAACATGCTCTACAGAAGCAAGATATTACCAATCATTATTACGACCAACATGTCATACATATCCACATAACATACATACATCTAAAATGATACAATTATAATTATGCCGTTGTTGTGCAAGATTCATTTTACTTTGTGGATACATGACATCAGGCTTTCTCGAACGGCTTGGTTTCAAGACAGAATCTTTGGCTCCACTTCATGTTAAGTGTACTCAGGTGAGCTCTTACCGTTAGGTTATTGATTTCCTCGGAGAAGGCTCCAATCTGCCTGACTGTGCCCTCGGAGTCCTCCATCTAATAACACATACACAATTAGAACACAGTCTGTGCCTAGGCCTAGAGATGGAGTGAATGACATATCCTGTCATAAACTCAAGTTGTGTCTCTACTGTCGTACTATCTTTACCAATTTCGCATGACTGCTTATGATCTTACTTGATTATGTTACTGGCTTAAGTAACATAATGTTCAAAATGTTCAAGTAAATGCAAAAATGTTCAATTACATTGTATTCTCTATTTATTTCTATAACAAACCTAACCTTGTATTGCTGCAGTGTTTACTGTGGTCAGTACTTGTCAGCCGCCTACAGTATATAGATAGTATGGACTACTCAGGACTACAGACCCATTTTTGAACACGGCACCAGTTTTGGATTATGAGGCCCCGTCCAGACTTCATCACCTGTTCTAGCCGGTCCAGGTCATCCTCGTAGATCTGCAGCTCCATGCCCCGGTAGCCCTTCTGGAAGCTGCGTCCCTTAGGCATCTCTACATCCATGGGGCAGACATACTCCTCCCGATCCTCTTGCTTCTTCTTCCTCAGGGTGCCGAAGCCGAGCTTCCTGGGCTGAGGACAGAAGAGCAGCATCGTATTTAGGGGGATGAGGGAACTTACACACACACTTACAGACCAACCCAGTCCTGCATCACTGTGTCAAAAAGCACAATTTAGTGTTGGGGCAGGTTCCATTTTGTTTTGGGGAAGAAACAAATCTTGGATATCTTATATTTGGGGTTGGTAGATCCATATTGGTGGAGAATGATGCATCTCAATATGGAATATGAAAATGGCTTCTAAGCGTAATCTAAGCAGGGTCTCCCAACCCTCATTCTGAACCTCATAGACAGTGCCGCAGACTGATGTGTCTGCACACTCTGTGGCGTGGTGCATACCTTGACCTTGGCGGTGGCAGTGAGGAGTGTATAGTCGGGGTGCTCCACACACTCCTGCTTGGACTGCTGGGCCTCGCTGCCCACCAGCAGGGAGAAGTGGGTGCCCAGGTGCCTGCGCAGCAGCGTCTTGTTAGGGGGGATGTTCAGCAGCAGGGCCATGGTCTCCACATTAAAGCGTGGCTCCAGGACCTGGAAAGTGAACACACACAAAGATGTAAGGTCATATGGATGTAGGTAAATGCATGCACACAAGTCAAAGCAGTCAAAAGCTTTTATGAGAAAACACTTCTGCATTAAGGATTATCCTAATATTCTAAAGTTTTCCACAGTATCATCTGACATAACAGTTAGCAGCATATATAGTCCTGCTCAAGACATCTTTACAAACCCCCCCAACCCTCCTCCACCCAGCTGTCTCCCCCCTCACCATGAGTCCTCCGTGGACTCCACTGCCCCGGAGGTTGGGCGCGTATTCGGCCAGGTCCACAGAGCGCAGCCACTCCATCACACGGTGGTTGGTCCACTGGGAGATCTCTGCAGGACTGATGTTGCTCTAGGAACAGCAAGGGACAGTATATTACCTCAGTGTTGCCATCACAACCACTGCTACCAATGGTATGGGTTGATACCCAGAGTCTGGAGTCTCAAGGGTTCCCGCATGTACGGTGTAAACCTCTGATCCTCACCTCATCTGAGGGTCGGCGCCGCAGACAGTTGGGCTCGTAGTTGTTGAGGCGCAGCACCTGGATGGCTCTCTTGATGCTCAGGTGGTGCAGCACACTGCCCACCTTCAGAGACAGCAGGTCATCCTAAAGGGAACGGAGACCAGATTAAGACCTTAAAGAGACAGCAGGTCATCCTAAAGGGAACGGAGACCAGATTAAGACCTTAAAGAGACAGCAGGTCATCCTAAAGGGAACGGAGACCAGATTAAGACCTTAAAGAGAGAGCAGGTCATCCTAAAGGGAACGGAGACCAGATTAAGACCTTAAAGAGACCTTAAAAGGTATTATGCTTTTCCATTTGTTCCATTTCCTTTAGTGTGTTGTATAACCTTTTGTGCGTGTGAATGGTCTGCAAAGTTACAAAAGCCCAAAGAGAGGGAGTAACTCTTTTCCACAGAAACCACTTTTCTCAGCTGCCTGAAATGCCTTGTTGAAATTCCAGCCTTTTCCTCTGCTACATGATGACGCAATCTCGCACAAAATCCTTACTACCCAGTGACAATGTTATTTCTCGCAGAGCTGACCAATCAGAGCACACTGGACCTATTGGCCATTAAGACAGGCGTTTTGTACATTCTAGCATTCAGAGTGTGTGCGTGCATTACATTCCCTGAAATGACAAAGCAAACATGAAGTCCACTTTTAACTGAAGACAACCAGACACTCACCACAGTCATGTAGTGCAGCATCCGCCCATCCACTCTGGCCTCATCAAACTGAGTCTTATACTGGGGCAGGCCAATGTCATCCAGCCACCCTGACAGAAAGGAGGAGGGAAGGGGAAAAAGGCAAAGGAGATGAAAGGATGGTTATGAAAAAAAAAAGCAGACTGGGGTGTGGGGTTGATGTTTGTGTACAGTATGAACTGATGTGATGTTTGTGTACAGTATGAACTGATGTGATGTTTGTGTACAGTATGAACTGATGTGATGTTTGCGTACAGTATGAACTGATGTGGTGTTTGTGTACAGTATGAACTGATGTGGTGTTTGTGTACAGTATGAACTGATGTGGTGTTTGTGTACAGTATGAACTGATGTGATGTTTGTGTACAGTATGAACTGATGTGATGTTTGTGTACAGTATGAACTGATGTGATGTTTGCGTACAGTATGAACTGATGTGGTGTTTGCGTACAGTATGAACTGATGTGATGTTTGTGTACAGTATGAACTGATGTGGTGTTTGTGTACAGTATGAACTGATGTGATGTTTGTGTACAGTATGAACTGATGTGATGTTTGTGTACAGTATGAACTGATGTGATGTTTGCGTACAGTATGAACTGATGTGGTGTTTGCGTACAGTATGAACTGATGTGATGTTTGTGTACAGTATGAACTGATGTGGTGTTTGTGTACAGTATGAACTGATGTGATGTTTGTGTACAGTATGAACTGATGTGATGTTTGCGTACAGTATGAACTGATGTGGTGTTTGCGTACAGTATGAACTGATGTGATGTTTGTGTACAGTATGAACTGATGTGGTGTTTGTGTACAGTATGAACTGATGTGATGTTTGTGTACAGTATGAACTGATGTGATGTTTGTGTACAGTATGAACTGATGTGATGTTTGCGTACAGTATGAACTGATGTGATGTTTGCGTACAGTATGAACTGATGTGATGTTTGCGTACAGTATGAACTGATGTGGTGTTTGTGTACAGTATGAACTGATGTGATGTTTGTGTACAGTATGAACTGATGTGATGTTTGTGTACAGTATGAACTGATGTGATGTTTGTGTACAGTATGAACTGATGTGTGAGATGTAAAGATCAGGAGGTAGTGCAGACGCTGGTCCTTACTGGTGACCCAGTGGTAGTCCAGCTTGCCCTTGCTGTCCTCCTCCTCGGAGCCCAGTGCCTGGAGGGCCAGCTGCAGCTTCTTCCTGTGCAGAGGGTGCTTAATGCCAAGCTCCTGTGGGGAGGGGGGGGAGAGAGAGAGAGAGAGAGAGAGAGAGAGAGAGAGCGAGAGAGAGAGAGAGAGAGAGAGTGGGTGCAGAATCATGGAAAGACCGTCATTCTATTTCTATTCAGCACACACACTGTGTACGCCAAGGGCTTGCAGTGACATTCAAAACGTTACCCTTCAGTGAAAACAGAACAAATATTACGTTTTGTCTTCCTGTATATCCACTTGGGCCATTTTCAAGGGCATTTGAACATGTCTGTGGTGGAGTGTGTGCGTGTGTGTGTGTGTGTGTGTGTGTGTGTGTGTGTGTGTGTGTGTGTGTGTGTGTGTGTGTGTGTGTGTGTGTGTGTGTGTGTGTGTGTGTGTGTGTGTGTGTGCGTGCATGCATGTTCCCTTACCCGCTCCAGATCGTGTTGCGAGGCCTGCAGCAGTGTCTGGCCTGAAGAGATCCACTGGCGAGCCAGACTCACGTACAGACCCAGACCCTGGTCCTGAAGCCATTCACACACCTGCTCCCGGCTCCAACGTGCAAACGGTGTGTCCAGATCACCACTACTAGTACTACACACACACACACACACACACACACACACACACACACACACACACACACACACACACACACACACACACACACACACACACACACACACACACACACACACACACACACACACAAGAATTGGATGAATCCACAGAATGCACCTTTCTACACATCGTCATGTTAAAGTTCTGCCCACATGGCTGAGCACTTCCTCTCCTCCTCCTCCTCCTCCTCCTCCTCCTCCTCCCCCTCCTCCTCCTCACCTCCTGGGGTTTTGCAGGTCCCGTGACCAGCCCAGTCGGGGTCCTGCTGTGGCCCGCACACCTCCCCTCTTAAAGTCCCCCTCGGACAGGTTGTCATCCAGGTTGAAGGAGGTCGACTGACTCCTCCGCAGCCTGCAGAGAGGGGAGGAGAAGCAAAGGAGTGAGAGGAAGAAGGAGACAGGAGTAAAGGACAGACAGAATGAAAGAGAACAAAGATGATCTGATTAAAACTCATTAGTTCAATATGTACATCATGGTTTACAGCTTGTATTCTGGGGGGGGGGGAAACGTGATCCCCATATTGCAGGGGTTTGATTAATCAATCCAATGTACCTCCTGTGACAGTGTGGAGTAGTTGAGAGAGACACACTCACTTTCCAAACAAAGCTTTGATTCCCTTTGACTTCTTCTTGCCATCCGGTGAAGTGGGCAGTGTGTGTGTGCTGTCGCTGTCTGGCGACCGGTGCGGCATCCCAGCCAGGTCAAGGTGGTCTGTGCCCTCTCGCTCGGTCTCAGCTGTGGGCACACAGAACTACATTAACCCACAATCCCAAACACAGCATGCACCCGAGGCATCAGGGTATCAGGAGCAGACATGATTATAGCCTTCTGAAACTGCGCTGAGCCAGCACGCGGGATATCAGGAACATTTCTCCTTGACGGAGAAGAAAAGAGAGATGTTAATTAGGAGGAGAGGAATGGGGTCAAAGGTCGGCGGGACTAGAAGGGGCGCAGAAGGCAGAAGAAGTTTGCCAGCCTCACGCGGCGTCCTGCTCATGACATCTGGGCACAACTACAGAACAACTGGATATATGGTGACTGATTCCCTGACCCCTAGCCTTCCTCCCGAACACATTGGCTTTCAATCATGCAGGGGGCCACACAAACACACACAGACATTCATGCACCCACACACGCATGTTGGAACACACGGTCATACTCGCTGCCATGCGATAGCACCGAGGTGCTCATTAAACGTAGTTACGAGCAGCGAGCCTGTTTCTAAATCCGACCCAAGCCCAGGAAACAGGGTCTGAGGGGGCTGCTTGTGGCTCGAGGTGCCTGTGGCGGAGTGCTAAGCCAAGGGCTGGGCAGCCGAGGGCACTAACGTGTGATTAGGGGGCACAGTTCGGCTTTCAGCACACAAGACGGAGCGCAAAGTAATGTCTGACGCCCTTGATCCAGCTTCCCAGAAGGGAATCCCACGTTTTCAGTTTCGTTCATGTCAAACGCCTCAGGTCTCCAACTAGGAGTATCGGAACAGGGGGGGGGGGTTACTGAACCGAAAGGTCCTATTACTGCCTTTTTCTTAGAGCATGCCTTCTATATCTACTGAAGAGTTCCTTTAGAGTGATGCTTTGCATTCCTTCCTTCAGCTTGGGCTTGAGCTTGAGCTTGAGCAGACACCACCGTGCCAAGCTTCAGTGAGATTCACTTGAGTTGTTAACTGGTGGGTGGGGGTGGGGGGGTCAGTATGAGTAGGCAGCAATGGGACTGCAGAGAGGGGAAAGGGGTGCATTCAGGAATGACTGTACAGTGTACAGGAAGTTAACTGAGAGAGTTATGAGATGGGGGTGGGGGTGGAATGAAGGGGGAGGGGGAATCCAGTTGTTCCTCTGCAGTTTTCCCAGAGAGGCCATGCAGGAGCAGCCTCTGTACCGCAGGGGGCGCTCTATACCATACCTAGCATGGGGGCGCTCGCACTTCGCCCACGGTCTTCACGCGCCACACAACGCACACACGCCACACCGGGACACGGAAGGAAGGAAGGACAGAGGACAACAAAACGTTACGACAGTGAAATAACAGCCATACAAACACTGACACAGAAAAATGAGAGCTTCCAACACACTGACTCCAGAGTGCTTCCCACTTTGGCAAAAACACCGACATAGAAACACACAGAGTGCAGTGATGAAACTAAAGGTCAACTAAAGGAAGACATCAGTCATATCTGGCACACACACACACACACACACACACTCAGGCCACTTGGTAAGAGTGTCTAACAGCTCCAAACCACTGCCTGCTCACCCAGGTTGGGGGTGCTGGTTGTCCTTTTGCCCCCTTTGACCTTGAAGAAGCCTCGGCCAAAGGAGGAGCGTGCCTTCTTGGTGCCAAAGCTATTGTCGTCCTCGGCCGGGGCGCGGGGGGCAGTCGGGGGAGACTTGGGGGGCAGGCAGGTGATTTTGTTCATCTCCTCTTGGGCTTTGCTCTGCAGAGGGGGAAGGGAATGGCATTCAGTATCACTGGAACACTGCTCAGATAGAATAGCTGTTAGTCACACAGACACATCACACTACATTAGAATACAAAATTAGAACTTCATGACAAGGCAACTTGTTAGATCTGAGGCTGGATTTGAGTAGATTGGGATTTGATGCCTTAGTAAGCCAACTTCATTTAAGAAATAAAAAAACAAGCAAACTCACAAACAAACAAAAGAAAAAAAACACTGGACACAAGATAAACCACGAAATACAAGCAGTCCTTGATGGCAACAGAAGCAGAAAACACACACACACACAAACACACACACAGGAACACAAGCACACACACACACACACACACACACACACACACACACACACACACACACACACACACACACACACACACACACACACACACACACACACACACACACACACACACACAGATACGCGCACACAGGAACACAAGCACACACAAGGGGCATTCAAGGTGGCCAACACAGCTGTGGACAGTGGCTGCTAACCTTGAGGAGAAGAAACAAGCTGTCAGTTGCCTGCAGAGGCCAGAGAGAAAAGAGACAGAAAAGGGACAGTTGATATGAGGGAAGATAACGGAGTGTGACTGACTGGATTGGCAGAGAGTTTACTCACCTCTGATGGCCTTTCCTGCACAGCCAGCGGCCTCTGAGGAGGGGAACAAGAAAACAACAACACCACTTGACATTTATCAAACCTTTCAACCCGACCGAGGTCAGAACAAGAGGGGACCGGAACACAAGAGTGAAGATCTGGCAACCCCTAATTATCACACTAGCGTTACTACAGCGCAACATTCCAAAACGAGTGGCAGGTCTCGCACCTTTTCACTGGTGCTGACATCCAGGTGGTCTTGACTGCCAGATCTGGGTGGCTCTGGGAAACTAAACGGAAGAAAAAAAAAACAATACAGCGCAGACAGGGACAATTAGCATATGTGAGAGCAGCTCCAATTTTGAAGATCTCCAAACAAAGCCAAAACAAAATAGCCTAATAGGTTGAACGATGGCGTTGTACTGTATCACAGTTAGAGCCTTAAAGCAGAGGCGTGTGATCAAACAGGCGGTGCTCACCCCTCTGGCTGTGCTGGGTCCTGCTCCAGGCACAGGGTGGCGCCAGGCCTGGCAGGGGGAGTGGGGGACATCTCCTGCATCAAAGGAGTGGGAGAGGAAACCTTAGGACCACGCCAAAGACACAGCTCCGCGTGAACACATACGTTCAACATGCATGTCCTCTCTGACCTGCGTTACATGCATGTCCATCTCAGCGAAACAGTGAACAAGAGCCATCTGTGAGATCCACCCACACGGTTTATTACAGGGAAGAATCTCCATCAGCACGGACATCAGTGACACATCCATGGCAACTAGGGTCAACTTGACCTTCAATTTACCCTTTCATCTCGAACCTGTCAGTGGCCTTGAGGTTTCAGCTGGAGAACCATCCGCACGTCTTGAGCTGCTCATTACTGAGTGAAGCCCTAAACCTGCCAAAGTGGCACCCCAGGCCAAACACTGCATGTCTATTTACTGACTGATGTGAGGCCAATGTGAGGCTCTTCAGGAATGAAGCCTGGGGCAGCAAGAGCACCCCAAGCTGCTGTAGTGTGATCAGGCACCCCACACTCCTTCAGTTGGTGAAGACTATATTCTCTGACACAGGGTGTGTGTGTGTGTGTGTGAGGGTGATTATATTCTCTGACACAGGGTGGGTGTGTGTGTGTGTGTGAGGGTGATTATATTCTCTGACACAGGGTGTGTGTGTGTGTGAGGGTGATTATATTCTCTGACACAGGGTGTGTGTGTGTGTGTGTGTGTGTGTGTGAGGGGGCCCGTGGTCATACCTCATCCAGGCTCGGCCCTTCTGCTTCGTCTGCGCCGGCCAGCGCCAGCCTCTCCACCTCCATGGCGACCGAGAGGGCCATTGACACGGAGCCAGAGCTGTCGCTATGACTCTCATCACTTTCTCCATCTTTCATTTTATCTGAGGTGAACAGTGGGGGTGGGGGTGGGGGTGGGAGAGTTCAGTTTATAGTAAAGGCCAAGAGCACACACAATCTCAAGATATCAGTGTAGTCTGCACGCACAGACACACACGTTCTTTATATTCGTCACTCTTGATGATCAGCCAAGTTGAGTTGAGTTCACTGTAGTTGATCAGCCAAGACATGTTTAGTTCCGGAGTTTGACTTAAATATTTGACTCACAATGTACGCCATTTGTGACTTTGGATGTACAACAGCATTGTGACTTCTTAGGTCAGTGTACAACATTGACTTAAGAAGTCACAATGCTAATGTTCAACCAAACATTTAATGTTTAATAAATGTTTAACTACAAGCTGAAGCCATCCTAAAGAAGCCTTAACTACATGTTGGCTTACAGCATAAACATATTTGCACATTTTGTATTTGACACTTTTATTGTATTTAGTGTTTTGAATATCATGGTAACAATTATTTTGAACACATGCGCATGCTTTGACAATGTGGCTTTAGCTAGTGCAGTGCAGACACAAGCTAGCAATGCTCTTAGCACACATAGACTGCCTTCTGAAGACATGCCGAGTTCTGCTGTGGCGGTCACCTCACAGTCAACTCACCTTTTTTCCCTTGCACCGACATCACCATCTCTTGCACTTTCTTGTACCGTGCCAGTGACTGCCGAAGCTCCTCAATCTTGCGGTCCTGGGGGACACCGACGGATGGACGGAAACACACACACACACACACACACACACACACACACACACACACACACACACACACACACACACACACACACACACACACACACACACACACACACACACACACACAGATAGTAGTCAGCAACAGAACGCTCAGTGTTACCCTGACAAACCATAAAGAGCTGACGTGTCTGTGGCAGCTGTACCTTCTCCTCATTAGCAGCCATTAACGATTCCATTGCTTTCTTCATTCTCTGCACCTCCACATCTGCAAAGACAGAGTACTCACAGTCAGATATCACTCGAAGAGAGACACGCTCTTGAGAATTCATAATTGAAATTGAGGCAAACTGAGTCAGAAAGAGTTCAAGAACAAGCCAACGGAACACATGAGGACATTTCAACAAGGAGTCAAGAAGTACACTCAGGGATGCAGTTTGTGGAAAGAGTGACTGCTGCCTCTGCTTTAAGATGGGAGAAAGCTCAGCCATGGATGAAGATCTAGGAACGACTCTCTCTCTGGAAAGCTACAGTGACAGCAGAGAGGAGTGAGGGATTAACGGTGAAGGATGCTGATGGGGAGAGAGGGAGGGGAAGAGTGGGTGGTTAGAGGGCTGAGGCGTGGGTGTTGATGGAGAGAGGTGGAGAGGTGAGGGTGGAGAGGTGTTGAGAGCAGGCTCCAGGCTGGAGAGGGTGATGACTGCTGATGGAGGAGACAGAAGTGGACAGAGGGGACAGCAGCACGAGGAGGAGGCGGCGGGACGAGGACAGGGGACAGGGGACGTTCTCGACATGCCGGACAGCCACCAGAGACACACGGCTCTCCTGGGGATCCTCCTGAAGACCTGAACTGCTAAGTCATCCTACCAACAAGTCCAGACATTTACCACAACAGGCACACTCTACTCTGAGTGGTTGGGAGATTACACATTTAAGAGATTGAGCCAACTACTTATTCCTTAGCTCTGCCTGGATTCTACAACAGTCCGATAACATGCAAAAGCTCCCTAGAATTGACTGTAACTGTTCCTTCATGACACTTCTGGAGAACAGAAGATGAGGGGTGAATGGAGAGGGGTTATCTTTCCTCTTCTCAGAGCAAAATGAGAGCACTATAGTGAGTCAGCGGGAATAATATACACTAATGAGTAAATGGCAGACCAGCCGGAGGTCACCACACAACACTGTGACAACAAAATACATGCTTTATAGAATTCCCTGCATGAAACCACTTTTTGAGGCAGCTATTTTCAGATATCACAGCATGTTCCCTTCTCTGCATTCTTCTGAGAATAGGCTCAACTTAAGATATTCTGCTATTTGCACGATACATGACTGTACTTGCAATGGTTGTCCTGATTAAAAAAAATCAAACAACTCCTGCACTAGTAATGTGACGGGAAGCACTTTTTTCAGCGTGTCATGGTGCTTAGGGGCTCTCTGCTGCTTCAGAGGAGAGAGTGGGAGATGGTACATGCCCACACATGCAGACTATGAGGCCAGAGGACAGCTGTGCAAGGATGATAAATAAACAAACAAACAAACAAACAAATAAATGAATGAATGAACAAATGGACAGATGGATAGATGACTACAGACATGGAAACGCCCCTTACGTTTCTCCTTCAGCCTCTTTTTACAAGTTTCCTCTGTGAGGGAGACTGGACAGGATAGAATTATACAACACTTAGTTAGAGTTAGTGCAAAAAAAATCATTGGATCACATCATTCAATGTTAATGACTCCAATAGACAGCAAAACTCAACATGGTTGCTGGTGGGATGACTAAGTGCTCCTTTCCACCTTGCAGACATAGCACCAAACCCCCCACACAAATATGGGCCAGCTGTAGAGGGGCATGTTGGGGCAGGTGACGGGGGTGATGGGGGTTTTCCCTGGGGTGGGGGAGGGGGCGGATTGGGTGCTCACCTCTCTCTCCGCCGTCGGCTCCTCCAGGCGTGACCGACCTGGAGCCCGTCTCGTCCTGTAGCCTCCTCAGCTCCCCGTCTCTCCCGTCCAGCTGCTGATGCAGGACCAGCAGCTCCTCCTGGACAACCCCAGACAGGGGAGTTACAGAGTTACATTTAGAGTCAGTCAGTCAGTCAGTCGCTTCACAGTCCAGAGTTAAACAGCCAGGAAAATGTTCAGAGGTCAGCGGTAACAAACAAGGAAAATGGGATTAGGAGAAACCATATTTGTTTGCACAATAACAAAACACCCTGCCTACTAATATGACACTCCTCCACTACACGATTCAAAAAAAAACATTCAGTCCCAAGTCTGACCAGTGACACAGACACAGACACAGACACAGACACAGACAAACACACTGGGTATTACTAATCTTCAGCCCAATATCTCACAAATGCTTTCGTGAGTAAAGTTTTGACATTATCCACCCTTGACCTCAGAGTCACCTCTGTGTGGGATGTTTACTTCCTGTATTGCTTAGTTCCTTGGTTTTATTTCTATTCCATTTATTTCCTCTTTCTGAAGGCAATTTACTGCAACGGGGTCCAAAGATAAGACACCAATTCCCACCCAATGCCTAAGCAAGATTTTGAAGTAAAACTAGGTTTTAGTGGAAGATGGTTTTAACACTCTCAGCATGATTACAGAACACATTGAAATATCAGAGAAACAAAATGAGAAAAGCAAACATGAACTGGCATGCAAGTAAAAGTTATGAAATTGGAAGCAAAGATGATTGATTGCAAAATATCTTTACAATGCCAACTTTCTGATCAGGTAAAAGATGTGAGGCTTCAGCCTATTTCCAGATACACAATGTGTGAATTATGCCTTTGAATAGAGCCTTTTCTAGACAAATAAATGTGATTAAACGCTTAACTGTTTTGTATAGCAAGCTGTCTAAAACAAACTGCATAATACGTGTGTGTAAAAAGTTACACATTTAAATGCTATCCTCTCTAGAATTTCACAAAGTAAGTGTATCCTTAGAGAGAGAGAGCAGAGTTAGGGTGGAAAGCCCTTCAATTTGAGCATACCTGTGGTTAACTTTATGTGCCTGCATCCAAAATTAGTACCTCAGGGACACTTCTTTGTGAGACTCAAAATCTCAATTTGCATTAGTGCACTTGAGTCTCCTCAGAAAACCAGCGTATGTGTTTGTA
This sequence comes from Clupea harengus, assembly GCF_900700415.2. Classification (NCBI taxonomy): domain Eukaryota; kingdom Metazoa; phylum Chordata; class Actinopteri; order Clupeiformes; family Clupeidae; genus Clupea; species Clupea harengus. The sequence continues at coordinate 3,730,063 of NC_045154.1, forward strand.
AGAGCTTGTTGGAACAGAAATATCTGTCTCCTATTCACTCCCCTGCAGGAGTGACTGCCAAACACCATCCATATCACTGACTACGTCTGGAGAGCACTGAACTGTCAATCATTCATCAATCACACTTCTGATGGGTAGAGGGCATGTGCTACTTTAAGGGGCATCACTGCAGATTGATTATGAAGTGAGCTGGCACGACCTCCCTTACAACTCATTTTCATCTTTCAAAAGACACTGGGAACACGGCACAACAAAAGCAGCAGCAGTAGCAACAAACAAAAGCAACAAGACAAGTCCAGTCCAAACGGCAAGGGGTAACCCTGCGAGGGGCAAACCTTCAGTGCCTGGATTTTGTGCTCCTTCCTCTGTTTCTCATACTGCATCTGGCCCATTTTGATTTTCAGGCTAGAGAGCTTGGCCATTAGCGACTAGCGGCAGAGATAGTTAGCCCAGGAGGAAGGGAGAAATAGACAGAGAGAGAGAGAGAGAAGAAAAGAGATAAGACAGAGTACACTACAAGGAGAGAAGGTAGGTGATTAGATACACCAAGAGCCTCACAGAAATACAGAGAAGAATCACAATGGAAGAACATGTGAAGGCACACAGTCAGGCCAGCGCCCGAGAGAGGCCCAGTGATGGTGCATGTTTGAGTGCAGAGAAGAGTGAGTAGAACGTAGAGTTTGCACTGATATTTTCATCAGCTTCACTCACCTTAGTAGACTTGAGCTTCCTCTCATACTGTAACCTCTCGCTCTCCATCTCAGACACCCGGTACCTCAGCTCATTGATCTCCAGGACTAAATTCTGGGCAGAGAAAAAACACACATGTAACGGTAACCAGTGGGTACAGCACTGTGCAGTGACTAAACCTCACTCCCCGACACCTTAAGAGATGTGCTAGCGACAGACACTAGACACTAGAATACACTACAAGGGGAGAAGGAAGGTGATTAGGCTAGGAGCTTGCTAGCACATCTGCCTCCCATGCCCAAGGTTGTGAGTTTGAGTGCGGCGTGTGACAAAAAGGACATTACATGCATATTGAAAACAACTGAAATCTTTGTTTTAACAGATGATGGAAAGTTTGGGGAGATAAGGATAACAGCTTTGTTTCAAGCAGAGCTGAATACCATATGTATTGTTTATCCATGACGTTTGCCATAGATGAATGGCAAAAGATTTTTAGAGAAGATACCATTTTTGTGTCATACTCCAAACACTCCCTGCATGAGATCCAACCATAACTGCCACCACATGTTTTTTGGTTCAAAAATTGAACTTGGAGCACAGGCCCATCCCTGGATATAACACCCACTTGCTCAGGAAGCTGGCCGTTCAGCTCTCTTCTTCTCAGGCCTCCGCTTAAGCTGAGGCCCATGGCTTCCTGGGTAATAACTACTTTCCAGGGAGAGGAAAAAGAGGAAAAAAAACAAACACCCAAAACAGCTTTGGAGAGGAAATGGCTCCTGGCTGTTTTTGCGCTGTTCCCCTTTTGTCCAGATAGCAAGTGAAGCACAACATGGATAAAAGCCCACTCTTCCACTGGACTGGAAGAGACTGCTGCGGCTCAACAACAACATGACATGATTGGTGCGCGGCCAAATGTTTCCCCTCGGCGCATTGTGGAGAGCAAGTCCCCCTGTTGAGGCCCCAGATTGAACTAAAAGGGAGCCTGTGCTTTGGGAGCTCTCCATTGCAGTCCACACACTTAATTGCATATGGTGTGATTTCTGGGAACAAAACCAATTTCTGACATAATACATAAAAAAAAGGGAGAGATGACCTAACTGTTGACATCTTTCTGACCTTTTCTAAATTGGACATGCTCCAAGTCTAACGTATTGTCTTTCTTCGGAGACAATGTGGAGAGCTAGACTTGCACAACAGCTCCTCAGCCAGAGGATTCCCATCATTCCGTAAACAATGTTTCTGTGTGACAGCGCAGGCACATTCCTCATACCTCGCCATCCCGGAACTGCTCGTTGAAGTCCAGCCGGTCCTTCTCCATGGCACCCAGCCTGAGTTTCTGGGTGGAGATCTCCGTCATCAGATCCAGCTTCTGCGTCTCCAGAGCTGAGCGGCACAGAAGCTCCTAAGGGGCCGAACCACAGCAGCGTGAGACCATTTGACACACAGTCTTCCCACAGTCTGATAGAACTGCCTACACTACATTGTGAACTTCACCCCCTAAAAATGAGTGGTAGCATTTATCAAGGAGCCGCAATGAGATTCACCAGGTCTTTTCCCTTTACACCTGATACTTTTGTGAATATAATTATTTTGCGGTATAAACTGGTGCATATACATTCTTAAGGCAGCAACATTAAAAGATAGTATTAGCAAAGTGTGCTAATGAGACAATGTACTAATAATACTTCTATGTCACTGTTTTAGGGGTTTAATACTTTGCTTTAAACTAAAAATACTATAATATAAGGCAAAAATATGTAACCAATGATCAAAAATTCTAAACATCTACTACAGACTTATGTTTCTCAGTGCTGGGGTACCTGTTGAAGCATCTCCTCTGTGGCGTTTAGCTTCTCCCGGTGTTCATCAAGGCACAGGTCAAGGTCCCTGATCTTTTCCCCCTGTGCTTCCACCTGGTCTGACAGCACACTCACCTGCCCATACAGTAAACCAAAGGGCATGGGACTCACAGCACTGGGATCTTAAAATGGTAATTAAATGGCCATTGTTGACTGACGGTATTAATACTGGAAATGTTACCTGAAGCACAAGGGACTCCTTGTCACTTTCAAGGCGAGCAAGTCTGTCCTGGTAAAGGTCGGCGCTCATAGGGATATGACCATTAGACTGTATTATGAAGACAAATAAATCAAACACATAAATAAGAAGTGTGATTGAGCAGCTAATTGCAACAACATTTGACATGTCTGTACATCAAAGCCACAGGTAAACGCTTCAGGGCAAACGCAGGGCACTCTAAAGCCTTTGAGAGGTTGAAACCCGAGCCGTGTTCGCTTGCACCCTTTTGTTCTGCCAACAGCACCTTAAATGGAGAATGGGCCGACAGAGGAGATCTCAGAGCAAACAGTGTGAGTTATGGTATTACACGCCTGCTTTGGCATCTATCTGGCTGCTTGCCAGTAACTACAGACCGCTGGTGCAAACAGTCAACGTTTCCTCCAGTGCTAGCCCTCCCAGACATCTATTGTCTAGTATTTACAGTGAGGACGGGACCAGGCTAAATCTTTCTGACAACTACCTAGACAACCACCAACATCACCCCTGAAGTGTCTACTTCACATCCAGCGAAACAGGGTCATTGTGTCTGGGCTTTCAGACAGCAGTGTTTACTATCAAACAGGCAACCAAGTTTACTATCAAACAGGCAACAACTGTCACGTGCCTTAAGGTTTCTGACAAGACCACAGGCTGGTGTTTCTGATGAAGCCAAGTTCATACTGACATTGTTTTCAATGAGGAGCTTATTTAGAATCATTTTAAATATGATTAATCATTACACAAGTCGATAAAGGGTTATGTTTAAATTAGGGATGGGCATTCGATTAAATTGTCTTAATCAATCGTCGGGAGAATTAACGATCGATTTTCGATTAATCATTAATATTTTTATATTAAAATTCACTATTTATAGGCTATATTAAAATGCAGTGAAAATAGAAAAAACACAGCGTGTTTCCTCATTGAGATCTTTATTACAAGATGAACAACTCTTGTTGCAGTTAAACTTACAAGATGGACAACTCTTGTGGCAGTTAAACGGGATCCGTTCAATGGTTACACTTGAAAATATGCGCTGCTGTACTCTTAAGCAGCGGAGCCGACAGCTAGAAGCCGGTGCTCATAAACACAACTTTTTTTTTCTCTCTAACTAATTAATCTCACATTTTGAAATTCATTCATCTAGATTCATCGTGATTAAAAGTTTGTTTTCTTCTAAAGACTAAATCTTATAAATTAACGAGTAATCACTTCAGACAGCGTGTATTTTAGACACTGTTGTTTAATTGTATTTTTTTCGTGCTCTCTCGCCGTCATACAAGGAATGTATGCGAGACACAATGGTGCCCCTCGACGGTAAATCGTAAGAATTGTCCCCTGAAGCAATTCGAATCACCTCAGTCAGCCCACCGTCTTCAACTATGTTGATGGGCCGGCAGTCACCGGCAACCTAAACTGCTACAGCCTTGGTAACCTTTTCACGGACTGGTCTAGTTAATTTCCTAGAGAAGTCGTGGAGTGTGGGTTGGCGACCATCTAACCTGGGACTGCTTTCTGTCGGGTGCTTTGCATTAGGGTGATAACTTAAAGACGAGCTGCTTCTGTGATAGCTACATTCAGCTTGACAAATGCTACATACAACTTTAGTTTTGTCGATTGTTCTGTCATTTTGCCTCTTAAACAGAAACTTTCCGCCCAACAATCCCTCAGCTCTCTCCATCTTCAACTACCGTCTCGGTCTCTTCTATCTAACTGACTGCAGACACGCGGCAGTTTCGTGCCATGGGTCAACGCGCACCGGAAGTAAACAAAGTTGCGTTCAAATATTGTATTGCATTAATCTCGGCCACAATAATCTCATAGAATAACGCGTTAACTTTGACAGCCCTAAAATAAATAAATTACACGCACACTACGCAACAGAACATGCATTAGTTTTAATCGATGAAAAAATAATTTCATCGAGGAAATTGTTAATGATCAATTAATCGATCGTCGATTAATTATGCCCATCCCTAGTTTAAATGTGTCACCTAGTAAACTGGCATTAGAGCAGCCATAATAATATATATATATATAAGTCTTGTGTTGCTACCGCTCCAGATTTCAGACCTCTACATTAAATTAGCATTGAAAAAAAAAGCAAAACAGATCCGGTGGCACTTTCAACATAACTTCACCGGCATACCGGCAGTTCATCCTATGTTATCAAATATAAATATCCTTTCTCCTGTTTAGTTACAGCATAGCAACACAACACATAATTATAACATGGGGGGGGGGGGATGTAAACACATGTGTGAGAGAGAGAGAGAGAGAAAGAGAGAGAGAGAGAAAAAAAAAAACACATGAATGTCCACACACCAAGGGCCCTTGCAGCCACTCCACCAGGCCGTCAGCGGTGGAGTCAGGGATCTGACAGCGGAGGCCCTCCCTCTCATCGCCATCCATCATCTCCAACACGCCGCGCAGGTCCTCCAACAGGTGCAGCGCCCGTAGCCCGCCCATGAACGGCGACGTTGGGGACTGGCAGTCGAACATGCCGTTGGAGTAGTCCAGAGCCTTGGAGCCTGAGCAGGGGCAAAGGGCAAAAGATTAATACAAAGAGGTCCCTGCTCATATAGGAGAATTGTTCCGGACAAAGTCCAACGCAAGATAAAAGGTATATTTCTTATTCTTATTTCTTATTCAATTGATCTATGATTCAGAGGTCAAAAGATGAATGACTGAAACAAAATGTTCAACTCCATCATCTTTCAGTGGAACATAAAGAGGGCTCTGGGGGTCGCTAGGCTAAATGCCACTCCTGCCTACAGTTAGCTCCTGGCACATGTCCTGATGTTATTTAACAGCTATGGTCGCAGGCACACACTACTGTACGTGCTCGCTTCTAAACAGCCTCCCCAGCCATGTGGCTCTCTCAGAGGAAAACCTCTGATGTCATCCCAAAGTGCTCGCCATGCCTGGAGCGTTCCAGTGTCCGTGGAGAAAGACAGTGTGAAAGGAGGACACGCTGAACAGGACTGTGCATGCCAAGCCTGGAAGAGAAGGGGAGGGGAGGGGCACGTACTAAATGAGAAAAGCTCACTCGAGGTCAACATCAAGGCTCCGGACACCTGGAGCGTGAAGTAACCGCTCTGCTGCAGGACGTCACGTAACTGGACTACACCCCCCACCCTCAAAAAACAGGGGCTGACTGCACTTCCCTTCTAATCCTGTTACCACCACAATGGACAGAACGCAAGGCTCCTTTGAGGCTTCGCTATTATCCCAATTCGTTTCATTCATTTGTGGTGTGGCCAAAGAAGTGGGCTAAAGCATCACATGCTGCTCCATCAGAAAAGCCATAAACCTTTCGTTCGTACCTTGAAATCGAGTTTATTTCCCTTTTAGAGAATTTAGGATTCAGTACAGAGAGGATATCATTGTCGCGCCGCCATAAAGTGAAGCACATCATTGTTTGGTCATGACGCAAGAATACAGCTATTTTAATTCTCTGTGGAGAAGAGCAAAGATGGAGGGGACGGCTGCGGACCACAGGGATGGGAGGCAGGACAGAAGAAAAGCCATGGTCTTACGGGAACCTCGGGGCATCATGTGATCTGACAGGCCATTTCCACTTGGAAATGTCAGCTATAATTAACCGACAGGGAAAACAAGCTACTACTTCATATGCCTATTCCCATGAGTTAGACTTTAAGAGATGCAAGCTTTAACTCAAATGACTGAGTACTTAGAAATAAGTGATGATATAACGCAGTGTCTTCAAAAAAAAAAAAAAAAGAGCAGTAAATGGCAACAAAAAAAAACCAGCAGCACTGTACACAGAAAATATAATAATAAAGACCTCTCATTATATTCATAAAAGATACGAAATGGAATTTCTGCTTTCCCACATTGGTCATGTGTAGTTTTTATTAAAGGACATTATGTAACAATTTTATCTTAAAATAACAGCTTAAAAAAAAATGTGGTGGTAAACTGACTTGTAATATGGAGAATGGTGTCTGTGCCACTGCCACAGCATACCTAGTACGCCTGGTATTGCACTGTGTAACGTTGGTGGATAGGGTGCGACACCCCTCACGAGAACTACTTAATGTATCACACATCATACGGCAACTTTTAGACCCTTATGCTAGCTATAAGAAGAAGCTAGCGCAGCATTCTCTGTATGGACCTCATGGCAGAGGCCACAAAGAAACCGAGGAAGAGGAAGCTGTTGGAGGAAGCGAGGAAGAGAAAGAGAGAGAGTAACCAAGCAAGACACCCAAACAAGGCTTTTTACTCGTTGGCAAGAGCTAAAAGAGACAAAAGGATGCAAGTCAGATGCCGAGCTGGCCTTCTTTCTGTTGGACTAGTAAGTAATAACTTATTAGCTGTCTTGTTATATCTTGTTTTGCTCTTACTTGTTTTTTTGGCTCGGTTAGGAAAGTTGGCGACTCGCTAGTTTTTCATCAAAAACATCCCAATGTTATTTATAAAAAATGTGACGTAGGCTGTAACCTTATTGGTGTCATCCCTGTCTCACAGAGATATGTGTTTTTTCCAGATGCCAAAAGTCATGGACCTCAGTCCCGTCTCAGGCTAGCATCCAAATAAGTTCATCTCACACCAAAAAGGTTTATCAGTCTTCGTCAGTCTCAAGTTTGCAACCTTGAAAACTCCGCTAGCTTGAAATAAATTACACTGTCAAATGTATATTGTGTACAATATGTGCCTTTATCATGTTGCCAACATCATTTAATTCGATTACACTTACTTCACATTCAAATGCTTAGAAAACTATGTCTATAGGCTGAAAACACAAGCAGTATTTCAGCAGAACTCTTTGGAAGAATTGCAGAAGAAATGCAGGCAGGGATGTCCCGATCAAGTTTTTGACTAAAAATATTTGTATATGGCTCTTATCACAATTCCACTTAGTGCAGCATTGTTTTACATTTGTTTCTTTAACAAAATAAACCAGTAAACTAACTAAAAGATGTCCTTATAAAGCTCTTATCAATTCCACTCGCATTGCGAACAATAAAAGTAGCTGTTGGACTGCTTTCATTTTTCAATTAAAAATATTTCCACACTTCAGCCATGTTAGCCATGTTCTGACGTAAAACAAAGGATCCGGCTTAGGTTTGTGCCTAATCAAGTCAGACTGGGACATCCCTAGTCATGTGCCACACAGGTCTATACAACATGATCTCACTTCAACCCCACCTGCTAAGCTTGCTTAGCTGGCTGTAACTATAGTTACACGCTTGCAGAGAATCCTAGAGCGCATTAGCATGTGAGGTTTGACAGGTTCAGCCCAGGCAGCTGTACAGGTGTTCTGGTCAGTCGCAGCAGCAGCCCCTTACCTGCGATGATGCCATCCATCTGCTCCAGCGCTGCCGCCAACATCTCACTGGCGTCTGACATCATTCTGGCAGGTCAACCGCAACCCTGCCAAAGGAACACATCACGCCATGAGGTCATCACAAAGAATACCCTGTCTTGCCACATCACATCGAATGAATATGCAGTAATGTCACATCTCTGGCTTAACACAAAACACATTCAACGGGACAATAATGTCACAACGTATTACACAGCACACAAGATGAAAGCATCTCGCATAAATAGGCAGCTCTATTTACGGCATTACAAATAAGATGAAGATACCAGGGGAGACAATACATCCAGTGAGAAAACCACAGGATGAAGGCTCTCGTAGTAGAAGGAGCTGGGACAGGACGGCACATACAGCCCTACAGACTGCACTCAAGCTGAAGAGAGCAAACACAGGGCCTAAGGGTGGGCCTTACATGAAGAGAGCAGGCCCCCCAACCACAGCACCGGAAACACTGACATTCAGCAGTGCACGCGTCATGGACAGCAGACAGGGCCTGGGTGTTCTAGAGGTCCCCAAAACAATGGGGGCTGTGAACAAACCTATTCCACTTGTGGTCCCCAGTACAGTGTAAGAGTTGTGGTGGTGGCCCTTTGTGTGCTGTCATAAAGCTGGGAGAGGGTGGAGCTGGCAAGACTGGGAGCGGGGGTGGTTGTCAGCGGCGCTGTGCTGCGCTCACATGCTCCCTAATGAGCAGCTCCCGTGACGGGCCTGTCATTTATCCCCAGAAACGTAACGAGGGGTGAGCTTTACTTGGCGCCAGGGAATGAGTGGGACACCAATTAGACCTGGGCTATGCCCACACAGAGAGCATTGCCTCCCAAATAATACACTGCAGTGTATGATGTAGTAGATATATTAGTACTCCTAAAAGAACATTAACATTTTCATTTTGATGGCAGGTTGGACTGTATTTGACATTACCATATGGAAATTATCTTCAGACGAATATCAGCATGAAACATAATTGCTGCCTCCAGGAGATTGCAGGTAAAGTGAAGGTAAACATCACAACCCTACTCTGCTAAATTTCAGGTTGTCTGGAAGGTGTCTGCGGTGTTTAGAGATGCGTGTGGAATGTGGGGAATCTCTCGGGCTTTACAGAAGGGTCGTTAACAGTGTTGTAAAAACGTCCGGGAGCTCAACTTGTTTCAGGTTGAGGGGTTTGGCTATTTCTAAACCGTTCTGCCGTTCCCTGGGTTACGCAGATGGCCTCACACCAACAGACACCCATTTCAAAGCAGAAGAGTTACCGGCCACCTCAATCCCTGGTGCTGTGTTTTGAGCTGCCACCGAGGGACACTGGGCACTTTGTTAGGCCAATAGCGAGGACACACTGTGGGCCTCCTTTGGACATCCGCCCAGAAACACAGTGGCCTCTCAGTCTAACCTCTGATTGGCAGTCACAGCCACACCAAACACAAAGTCACATTTTCTACACTTCATATTTGACATTATAATAATCCATGAAGGGTACCTAAGCTTTCTAAGGGTTCCATAAACTATAGCGTAAATGTTCAGAAATGAGCTCTGTGTCGAGCAACTATGTGATCGAGACTGGTGTATAGAAAGAAGGCTCTTTGTTGACTGTCCCCTAAAGAGAGGTTTGACCACACACCTGCCCAAGGAGCAAAGGCTAACTCATTCACAACAGACCTTTTGAGAAAGGGGGTGGGGTCCTCAAGGACCCGACTAAACATGATCACACATTACACAGAGGACATATTCACCTCTGTTGACCAGGGCAATGGAACAGGAAAGCATACGCACCAGAGTGCCACAATAAGTAATCCTAGTGTTACCCCTCAACAGTGCTTTCTTTACAGAACAGCCAAATGTTACAGCGGTTGGAGAAAGTGTGGAGTCATTTTGTTGGTGGAGTCTCCTATTTGTCCAGCTGCCTGACTTCCTGAGCACTGCCCACAACAGTGCTGACAGTGTCTCTTTTCTTCTTTTAGGGCTTGTTTAAAAGACTCCTCCCACAAATCCCCACCTGGTACTTCTGGGAGTCTTCTGACAAATGGACATGACACTAATTCATCTGCAAATGAGAAGAACCTAAACACTTTTTACAACACCAGCTGGAGAGGGTGGATTGCAGAAACCTTTTAATCTAAATACATAGCCTGCACAATATACACTAGGTTTTGTACTGTACTTTTGCTAATGAGTATTTGTGCGATACTCTTCTAAGGAGTTAGGTACTAGGCCATAATTTGATCTAAATATAAGTCTGGGGGTGTGACCATGGCAGAAATCTTTACAACAACTTCAAAAGCAAAAGTATTTCTTCATTCAGCAAACCATTTAGCACTTTGTGTGGTATTTCTGGAGTTTGAGTTTTAATACTTGGATACTCTCCTGAAGACTTGACAGAATGGAAATGGAACATTGTGCAATTGTGCATCAAAGTTTCACTCCCCTAAATGAATGTAGGTATTTCAGCATGTTTCAGCAAAACCTAAATTCCATTTGGCCATGGTGACTCAGGGCAGAACTCCCCTTTGCTCTCAACTCATCCCGCTAATCTGGGCACCGAGTTATGGAGGGAGAGAGAGAGAGAGAGAGTTCCTGTAGGATGGGATGAAAAGAAAGAAAACTTGCCCCAAGGACATGTTTGTCTCACCATCTCACACCATATGCAGCTGCTGTGCATAACACGCCTGCAAGGCCATGAAAATCCCCAAGGTCGGAACAAATCGCTTATTGAGGGCTTCTCTGCTCCTGAGACATGGGCAGTCTGGGGGTACACACAGCTAGTTGAGGTAAGCAGCAGAAGAGAGTTGATATCCCACGCAAGCATCAGCCTTGAGAGCTTCTGTTGGTACTGAGTCTATGGCTAGGTAGTGAAAACATTTAAACAAAACAGGCTGGAAGTCCATTTAGAAAGTCTGGTCTGGGCCATGACTCAACAAAATCGTTTACAAAAACAGGCAGCAGTACGTTTTCACTACATTTCCAAATAATATTAAACAGGATACCATTGCTCAAACAGCAGATATCTAAGGCCTGCATACCCTCCTCGCCTTGAGCAGCAGCCTGGCAGCAGAAAGAACAACAGATTGACTGTTCTGCTCATGTCTCTTGAAACGCCACCATTACAATAACAAAGCAGCAATGCCAAAGCTTTCCCCAAAACAGGGGTATAATTGCAGAAAATGAAGGCATTTCTACCGCTCCTCTGGAATGCACGTCATCTCAACTTTCCAAAAACATGGAGCACTCTGGGTTAAGAGGGCAGGTTGCTTTGCATAGCAGAACCCTAGGCTGGAATTTCCTCCTGGAACTCAGTCACACAATGGCATCGGACGGCGATAACACACAAGGTCTTTGTAAAGCTCAAGTTTCGCTCTTTTCTGGCTGACATCACATGGCCCAACACAGGCTCACTATTCTAGCATCCGCATTCAAGAATCCCAGCCTTTCACAAAGGGGGAAAATTCGAGGCATCCCAAAAATGCACGTCAACAAACATTACCATACATATGACATTTCAAATAATATGGACATGACAGCCATAAGATCCTACTAAAATTCAGTCCGCTGAGAAGTCAGTGATGCCTCAAAATCCCTTTGGGGAAGGGCAAGGATATCATTCATGTTAAGACCGCCAACTAGGCTGAGAGAACCTGGGAAACGTGTCATTCTCCATATAGTGCCATGAGAGAAGAGACCTGTGAGTGAGGGGAGCCAGTGGTGAAGAATGTGGGTGAATTCAGGTCTCAGCAAGAAACTCCCAATGAATACACATTTACAGATATGCCCTTTTTTGTGTAACAGTTGTTTTCACTACTGACTGTAGCAGACACAACAAAAGTCCAGTAATTAGATATCAACATGTATTTGTAGTCCACGATAGATTTGATACAAGTCATTAAGGGATCTTCAGTTCCATACAATACAACTTATAACTTTATAGCACACAATTCCTGCATACAATATTAGATTTTAAAACCCACCTGTCTCAGCCTCCTTTTAGTTCAAGAAAATGAAAACTAATTGGCTTGCAAGCTTTTACCAGTGGAGTAAAAAATCAGGAACGTTGGCTTAAGCAAAGAGAAAAGCATGACAACGTGAGTGGGGAGAAACCCTACTGACTTCTCAAAGCCATCAGCCCAGACCCTTCAGGGCTCGCACAGTACCAGACTCTATCCACGAGGATCTGGGACTGGCACACACACATGCGCACACACACACACACACTACTCTGCCTCGGCTCTGAACTCTAGCTCTCTGACAGAAAGCCCTTCCCTGGCACAATCTGGAGAGAAATGTCAGCCTTCAGGTCATTCATCTCTCTAATGGAGGGAGGAAGAGAGTGTTTGTGGCAGGCAAGTTAAGTCGACAGGCCTCGCCCGAGCGGTGCGGAGATGTGCAGCGGCAGAAAGAGAAGCGCCTACAAAGGGGGGATTTAGTGCAAATCTTATTTTCACGCGCTACGCATTGGGCCCAATACAGAAGTTCAAACTCTTTGTCTCATCTTAAAAAAAGCAGCAATAAACTATTATGTGAAAGAGGGATGCTAAGCAGTATTATGTGTGAAGGACAGTAAAACCATCTGTGGGGAATTTACTTTTACAAAAAAAAACCAGGGTAAAAAAACAGATATCCTAGGAAAATGCCCGTTAATGCCTTCCCATGAGCGCATGGATCACAGCGTGGTCCCCAGGCTGGGCCGCTCAGTGTCATCAGGCAGTGGGAATGGTGCCGCACTTGAGACAGTGAAAGAAAGGACTATTTCTGGATTTCCAGTTACTTAGCCTCAATAACAGTGAGCCTTTCACGGAGGAGTGGCTCTTTCTGCATGACCCCAAGGAACCTGTGCCACAGACGCTACGTTGTTGGACGACTCAGGTTAAAGACCTGGCTAGCACGTTACAGAACTCTCCAGGATCTTCAGACAAAAAGCATCACAGCAGTCTCACGGGCAGGGTCACTGGGCACAGCAGAGCAGCTGTAGCCTATGCATGGTGTCGACAGCCCGGCCAACATCGGCACACATTCCAGGCATCCTCATGGACGCCCATCAGGCGTGCATCGGAAATAAACACAGATGAGAGGGCCGAAGAGGGCAGAGAGGGAGAGAGAGTTATATACATATGACTAATTTTACACTCATCACAAATGCCTGAGTGAGACATGGTTTGCACCTGAGGGGGGTAGGGGGTTTCCAACTGTTTATATATAGCCCCAACTGTAAAAATAAAAGTGCCTGAGGGCTTAAGTAAACATTCATATTTGTAAATATGGCTGACCCAATGGGCTGGTTTCACTGTCTGCGTTTACTTTCATGTGGTGACTAGCGTGAAGGACTACATGAATTCGTACAAAAAAACCTTTACCAATACATCCCTGCAGTGGAAAGACAAAAAGGAAAAGCCAAGGTTTACAAGAGGACACAGAAATTCTGTATATTAATACAGATAGGCAGTCATATGCCAAATGTGTGTCTGAAGACATTAGGCAAATTCTTTAGACAGGGGTTGAAAAAAATGTAACTGGCCAGATGTGTGACTGACAAGGCAGCTGATTGAGTAAGGGGCTTTGGCTGTGAAACGAAGAATCACAGCTTCTCTGCCTATATGGTAGTCCTTATAAGACCTCTAACCTCTCTCAGTTCTGATGAGCTCAAATAACATGTAAACATATGCCATATCAACTCTGACATACGATAAAATGCTAATCTTTAAAAAAAAAAAAAAAAAATGTATTGAGTGCCCACATGTGGGAGGCTGTTCTTCAAATCGCTCATTATTTATGACGTGACTGAAATGACCCACACTAAATACGTCGCCTGACCAAACAGCATGGTGTATTTTTTTTTACTAGACTACTTCAACAAGCATGAATGGTAGTGCGACATCTTCTACAGCTGGTTCAGCTGATGGTCTGCTGCAGGAAGCTGGCAGCGTAAAAACTGTGGTAATTCTATACCACAAGCTGAAGTGTTTCCGAGTTTTGTAACGACCTCATCATTCGATAAGCGAGACTGAACAAGTTAGTAATATACTATGGTTCTGAGGGGATCTCACTTTCCAACTTCTCTGTGCCAACTGCAGCAGCGGGCTTTGACTAGTGGGGCTACACGGTCAGAGGTTTCTCTCGGAACATGCTACGTGGAATGTGTGAATCACGGCAGAGCAGTGAACTACTTCACACACAGAGAAAGTAGCAGCACTGAGATTACTTTGAAAAACAGCAAAGTTCCTGTACTATCCATTGTCTAACGCCATTTCGCAATATAAGCTAAATGTTTGTAGAGATTTTGCCAAAACCATTTGTTAAATCCACAGCTACGTTTTACTAGGCTACGTGTGCCTTGCAGTCATGGCGTTAAAATGCGAGTACTGTCATTCAAAAACATTTTATAGAACGAACAAACGCGCGGTAACAAAGTGTTCTCTTTGCAGCTGTGAGAATTCCCGGCGTTCGATTTAACTTGATTCATGTTTTCATTTGTAGCGTAAGCTAATAACTGGAAGGAGACATCAGGAAGGGAATTCCTCTGCAATGCAGGCAACCCCTTCTTTTCTTCTGTGCTGAAAGCGTCTTTTTCTGTATACGTACTTTTTCTTATACTGTAGACTACAGTGCAACGTACTTTTAAACTAATATGCAAACTTTTGACTTGTATTCAAGTGATCAAGTTTTCTCTGAGTTGACTAGTCAAGATTTTCGGTTAAGCTGTTACACGATAGGCGCTAAAACAAAAAGCTTACTTACCAAATATCGATAGAAATAAACGTCAAACTAAGTTTGATCAACAGTTCTCCCCTAGACAATTTCAAATCTGCTTTTTTCTTTCTTTTAACTTAGTCCAGTATGCTCGTCTCGTAGTCCGTAGTGCCCCCTCGCCTGCGCCATGACGGTAAAGAACTAGGGATGGGAAGGGAAGGCGTACGTCATGGCGCGCACACATCCCGCCACGGGGGCACGCACAAGTCGTGGGATCACATTATACGGCTTGCATGTTATTTCAGATTGAATATGCGTGTAGGCCTACTAGACGAGAAAAAAAAATGTGATTATAAGGCTTACTTATATTTACTTGTTTACATTGTTCTGAAAGCTATAGCAGCCGTGCAGAACGAAGTGGTTTAATTTGAAGTCAAAATGACTCGTCTTAACAGTTGTCAGAACAGCTGGGGGTTTGCTTGTCAAGCAGCCAGTCATCAGCGAAACGTCTTTGAAGTTTGTATCGCCGTAGGCTAATGAAAGAAAACAGTTATGTAGAAGTGTTGCTCTTTTGTCTTGGGCTAGCCAATAACATACGACTTACAAATGACTCAAAGCAAAGTTCTTTCATTTTAAGAGGGAACGGTGACATTTTTCCACAATAGGTTACATGGTACCAACAGCCACAAACAAGAATAATAAAGTTGTTGTTTGCATCTTTTGGATTCATATCTATGTAAAAGTAAACTGAGCTGAGCTCAGTTCTTTGGTGCTTCTTGAGGTGGTGAATAATGTTGATGCCTTTACTGTCCGGGTCCCCAAGACTCCTGACCTGCAATCAGGAAGGAACTTATGCAAATAACTACAGCAGGCTTGGAACTTTTCACTGATTCTGATTGTTTTCAGGGGGTGCTGATTGGAGGTGCATGTCCCCAGCAGCTGGGTGTAGATCAGGCTTTGGTGGCCGCTCGACCTTCATAGTGTTGGGGTCGCACTCTAGCATCTCTCTGATCCACTCGTCATCCAGAGCTCCCTCAATGAACTCCTCCAGACTGATGATAGCTAGAGGAAGTGACAGAGGGGTTAGTCAACAAAGGAGTTTGACTCACGGTTGAGATAGCCCAACACTGGCATAATAGGATGTCATGATGCAAAGCATGCATTGGGTTTTTCTGCCTTGAGTCATTTGTGGGTTTTAAAGTAGTGCACTAGGCATACTATTTCTCTTGACTCCATACTTCTATTAATACAAACAAGTATCAGTTTAATACATGGAACAGTCATGTATAGGTACTTGTAGAGCAGCTTAGTAGAATTCAAGTATGTAAAGGATTCAACAGAAGTCAACATGTTTAATGGCAGGGTTTACGGCATGTCAACTCAAATCTCTGGATTAAGGTAATGATCACAAACATCACCACATGTAAATTCAGATGGTTTGAGAACATATTGACAATATGCAGTTATAATAATCCCATGCTTAACTGTGTGATCTGACAGAGGATATCTGCTGTGAAAAGGTTTACTGAATAGTAGGCTATGTCTTCCTCATGTTATCCCCAGTTTATCCTTTTGCAATCCTCACCGTTGTTGTCTTTGTCTAATCGCACAAAGATCCTGTTGGTGCACTCCTCTGCTGTGAGGGGGTTGGGTTTGGTGATGGAGGCAGCCACGCTCATCTTGTGAACGGCCTGAGATCAGATAGGGAAGGTTCAGTGAGAAACTTTAGAAAACATGTGTTCCCCTCTGACTCCTTGTGGACAAACTAGATATAACATACAAAAATATGACGCACATACATTTATTCCTTACATGCAATTCAGTGGCAGTTTTATTTGTGAGTTTGAAAATACACAATACTAAACATTTGTATTATAAATGTAAGATTATAATTTACAAATCCAGTATATATCTGTGTGCATGTATGTGTATATGCATGTGTGCAATTAGCTGATAAATACCACACACGTTGAGCTGAATATTGTGGAATACCCCCATGGAGAGGAAGTGGGGCCCACCTGCATGATTTCTAGCATCTCCCCCCGGGTTATAGCGCCATCTTTGTCTTTGTCATAGAGCTTAAAAGACCAGCGCAGTTTCTCCACGGACGAGCCCGCAATCAGCATACTGATGGCTGTCACATACTCCCGGAAGTCAACAACTCCATCCTTCAAAGCAACATCCCCCAGTCAGTGGCATGATTATAATTTTGTTTTTTTAAATCTGTTCGCATGTATGCTTATGTGTGGTTCTAACTGCCACCCAACATATAGGATGCATTTGTTGAATAAGATGATTATTTACTATAATGCTATATTATGAAAGGGAACAGAGATTTCACAAGGCTGTCTGAGAGTTTTGAAAAAGTGCTGAGCTGAAGTTTGGAAGGGCTTGCTTTCAGCATTCTTGTGGTCAGACAAATTGGATTCTATTTTGGAAATCCCAATCAATCATTGATGAGTTAAACTTTGCACAGTGTTTTACCCATCCCACTGCTCCAAATCTAAAGACAAGTAACTATTTCTTCTGACTCATCTCATCCAATAAACATAATTGGGGTGAATAAAAGGAAGAACTCGGTCATAGAATCTGTCACTCAGCTTCATAACCCATAAACTACCACAAGGGGGCACTGGAGTAGACAGAAAAATCCTCCGCTAAGGCTATCCCACTCAAGGGACTGGAATACAACATTTCTAGACACACAAGCCAGAAGTAGCCAAAAACAAAACAAAGCAAACATCATCATAATTGAAATCCCAAACAGTGGGCTATTCTCATTTCCTTACTTAAATGTTCTCAACATGTATTTCATTGTAACCTAGATCTGTCAAGCTTTAGGATCTAAAACAGTGTATTCAAGTCTTTCTTAGCACAGTCCTGATTTATTGAGGAGTATCCGCGCATTATTTGAGGTCTTGTGAGGGCCGATGTACAGTGCCCGGCTGTAGCTGGTGCTGAAGCAGGTGCCTACCCCATTGTTATCCAGCGTGCGGAAGATCTGCTCGGCGTATTCGGCCGACTCAACCCCCGCGGTGCCATCGCAGAAGTGCCTCCTGAATTCGTGCAGGGTGATGAGACCACTTGGACACTCGTTCGTGAACTTTCTGACAATGATATTTAATTTGTGATATCCATGTCAGTGTAGCATTGATTTTTAGACTAATACAATTAAGTTATGGAAAATAAATAATGATGTTCCAATGGGACAAATCCATTCATAGTAATAGATGGCCTGTGAATTACCAGTACATCAAAGAGTCTATAATGGATAAACAAAGCCCAGTCCAGATAAGCAGAGATTTCATTTTCTTTCCTTAAATTAGCTGAAAAATGCTAATAAATGACATAATGAATGAGTAATGATCCAGACTCTTACCTGAACCATTCATAGAGTTCAGTGATATATGTGCCTCCTTTTCTACAGGGGAGCGTGGCAGCTTGACCCATCCTTCTCTTAACCCAAATTCAGAGACCCCGGGTCCTGTTATATACCAGCATCCAGCTTAACTTCCACGCAATTAATCACATTTACTAGTGACCTTCTAGAACGGAGATATAATGCAAGAGTAATCTCCCAGTGGGAGGCCAAAGGATGGAGGGGAGAGGCAAGGCAAATGGAATTAGCTCAAAATGGGCTGCTGGTGCCTGTCGGGGAAAGGTAAGACGCACGAGACACTGGTTGTTTTGAACAAGATATAAGCGGAATAAGTAATTTCACACATCTCTTTGTGTGTGTGTATATACACACACACACACACCCTACATGAAATACCTAAGTTATATTAATAACAATAACTGTCCAAATAATATACTTTTAAAATGAAATGGTGTAACACCTCACTGTTTTGAACTACATGCTGGCTGATTGGGAACCTCAATGGAGAGCATTAACCTCAATTTTCCTTTTAAAGGTCTTTTTCCTGATGGAAACAGAACTTCGGACAAATGTCAGCAGCTTCACACCATAATATTTATATAACCATCCATGTTTACAGACATGAGTCAGAGATTCCAAATCTGCATTGTCCCAGCGTGTGGGTTTGTGTGTGGGCGCACCTCATTGACCTGGGACAGATACAGGAAACTAATGTTTATTTAAGAATCTTTGTACATGACAGCCTGGAGAGACATGGGCCCTGTGCCACCACATCAGATGTGTTGACAGCAGCAGCGATGGCGCTTCATAGTAAACCCAGCAACAACAATAACAACAACAAAAATGACATTAAAACAAATACACAAAAATGTAAGCCCAGAGGTGGCTCTGGGGGCCTGGCATCAGATGGGCACCGTGTGTCATCCTGTGCACAAGATGGCAGTCCTGCCACCCTGTATGAGAGATGACTGCAGTCTGTGGCAAGCCAAGCTACGACCAGTGGAGACTTCCCCGGTTCACAAGAAGTTCCAGGAGCAAAGAAGTATTCAAGTCACTCGTGCAAAGATCCCAATGAAATGCTGAGAGTAACCAGCCACCACTGTTGGCCCAGAACACCCTGACTAAACAAACAAACAAACAAACAAATGCATAACAAAAGCCCAGTATGTTCCATAAGGCAAACAAACCTTTATCCTAGGATCCAACCGATGTTGAAAATAAAAACCAGACCCAAAGAAAACAAATCTACATAACCAAGGGATGTACAGAAGGCGGCATGCTGATTGCAGGGAAAGACGAAGCTAAAAAAAACAGAAAAGGGTGGGAAAAATGACTACACTGGACATTCCAACTAAAGAAGGGACTATGATGATAAGGTCTGTAATTCTAACCAATTTAAATAACAGTACTTCATTTCTGCACTTTGCCCCAGCCTAGTGGCCTTTCGGAGCAGTAGATGCACACATACTGGAAACAGTCATTGGTGGTCACACTCTAAATTATTGTCTCAGACTTCTGGAAAACAACCACAAACACATCATAAAGAGCATTAACATATACAGTACAGTGATTAAAAAAAAAAAAAAAATGAAAAAAGTATAATGCAACAAGAGCCTAAACGAAAACGATTCCTGTAACTTTTTTTGCCTTGTGTAGGACCAGCCTGTTTTTATGGCACATGCATCACAGGTCAAAAACGTATTCTCTTGGGAGTGGGAAGATGATGGAGGAAGTGCGCAGCCATTGCTGGGATTAAGGCCCTCACGACCCCTGCCCCCCCACCCCCCTAAATCTCAGCAAGCAGACCCAAGGACCTGATGCGTGACCTTCTGATGCCTACCTCTGCATAGTCTCACACTGCTCTGCCCCGTCCAGCCCAAGAGAGAATGCCCTTCACACAGTTCTCCCATTCAGTCAGGAGTCTCAGGAGTGGGGATTTGGGGGTGGGGTGGGGGGATTTGTGGTCAGGCTTACACGTTGTCTCCTGTAACCTTAGTAAGCAGTTGCACAACAGACAGCGCTTGTGTTTATGAAGGAATACCACATGCCATGCCAGAGCCGCTCTGCAAGGTTCAGCGTGGTCTTAATTGGTTCCTTCTTCCCCTGAATAAAGTGCTGAGCCCATGCACACTACACACATGTGGGTTCAAAGACAGTGATAATGTACTCCCACTGCCATTGACATGGGTGTCAAACAACTCAACACCATGGAAGGGAGGCCAACCGCAGGGCGACTGCAGCGCCGTGTATGTGAACTTTATAAATGGACTCATTTACAGTACCTTTGGTTTGTTCATAAGCAAAATAATGATCACATCCCCAGTCCAAACATTCACAGCTCTGGGGCTAAGTCCACCTTTAGATTCCTTACTCTCTCAGAGGAATAACATTGTGACCAGGGGAAATAAAAAGCTCTGCCAGTGTCCTAATATTGGTTGATAATGTAATACATTGAACAATTTATTCTCAAAAAACGTTATAAAAAGTCACGTGGCCAAGTGTTTCCAGCACTATCAACACCTTTAAAATACATCTTCTGCTCAAATGCTAGGGTGGAAAGGGGCAAGCGTGGAAAAAGAGATCCAGATTTTCAGCTACTAAGGAATGTAAACTGCATAGCTTTGCCTTGCCCATCTCAACTGTGGGCCACCCCATCACATCAGCCGGCTCACTGATCTCATTCCCTCAGTGCATAAGAAGAAATATAAGGTGGGGTGGGGTGGGGTTATCAGCAATCATCATCCCAGCTGAAAAGCCTTCTCACGGTAGGCCTGCCGAACTAGTGAAGAACAACCGTCCTCTGTTACTTCCTTCCTTGTCCGTCACTAATGATGTGATTACCAGCAGCAGCAGTAAAGATGTAAGCAGATGACAAAATGCAACATGTAACATAAGCAGCAGGAAGCCCACATGGCTGACTTGTGTTTTGGCGTTCCAGTCTGAGCACGTGTGTGTTTGGGGGGGGGGGGGGGGGGGGGGGGGTTGAGGGGTCTCCATTGCATTGCTCCCTGAGAAGTGACCTCAGCTGGAATGACAAATGTGTCAAAACTTGTCCTCCGTGATTGTTCTTCAACAGCGTAGATATCGTCCTCATCCTCGCAGCTCTCTGCATTCAGTGCCCTGGGTTGTCCTCTGGCTGGGGATCTGGTGCACAGCTGGAGGGCAGAAGAGGTGTCTGTGGCGTCAGGGGAGGTTCCTTGACCGACTTTACCAACAAACTAAATTCAAGTGTAGTGGACAGAAGCATGGGGCCAGTTATAAACCACATACTCACCCATCCATCCATCCATCCATCCATCCATTCATTCATTCATTCATTCATTTCAAGAGTAATGTTCAAGGCCTACCAAGTATTTGCACCCATTTTTTAAGGGTAGTATTAAAATCACAGCGTTTATCAGTCATGGGGGATACAATATATATTTCTTTTTTTGTAAATTTCCCTTAACAAAATGGGAACAAATCCTATATGGTTCAAATACTTGATAACAAACGTTAACACAACTGCTCCAATCTCTATGGCTACAAGCCCTGTCATTACCTAAGACACACACACACACCCACCCACCCACCCACACACACACACACACACACACAAACACACACACGGTTGCCCTATGCACTTTGCAATAAACACACAATATTTCCTTGCTATCCCTTAAGGAAGTAGGAGCCTTCCAAAATCTACCATTCAGTGCGTTTTTGCTTGATCACATCCATGCTTCAAGTGTAGACTACTCCACGAGAGGAAACCAGAACCTCCACATCAGCTGAATGACCTCTGACATCAGGTAGAGACTACTGCTAAACAGTCTGGTAAAGGCGGGTAGCTTAAATTCCTCCAGTACCCAATCAGGCACTTGGCCTTATGACCATTTCCTCCAGGTGTGAGAGGTCAGGAGGTCATCACCACTCTGTCCTATCAGCAGGAAACCCACCAGAGCTGGAAGAGGATATTACTGGGCTTTAGTCCCCAGTCACCACCACGGGGTGACAGTGTGTCCAGAGGGGAAATTAAGAACCCAATAAATTATGTATAAAACAACAACAAAAAAACAACAACAAATAAAGAATATTCAGGGGGACACCTGATGCCTCGTGTAGATGCAGAGATCATAGAGTCATTTTTAAGTGAAATAGGCAGATATTCTTTGAAAACTGGAGCCTAGTGCTAGGACGTCACAGAGACCAGTGCATGTCATCAAAGTCCATGGCCTCGCCCAGGTTGGCGTCCGTCTCCAGCAGGCTCATGATGACCGCCATGGCCGCCTCGTCACTGCTCAGGTTCCCCAGGCCTGCCACCCCGACCCCGTCCAGGTCCAGCTGGGAGCTCCCCTCTGGAGAGAAGGAGAGATGGACAGAGAAAAGGTCGCTGAAGAATAAGGCTGCTTTCTGGCATGTACACTTGCTGCTGGACTGATGCAGGCTGGGGAGGCCACAAGAGTGGTTGAATGAGATATATATGAGTATGTATGTATGGTGTAAATGACAGCAGAACACAATGGACATACCCATTAGAGAGTCGCCTCCACTAAACGGTGTGTTTCTCGTTTCGTCCTCAGAGGTGGACTTGCCCGCTATCTCCATGTCTGCCACTTCCCCATTTGTCACCTGTGACCAGTTGCATCACACACACACACACACACAAGACGGTTACGGTTCCAGTTCCAGAACTGACTGCTTTAGCACATGACATTCATTTAGCTTGTGGTGGCGTCCCCTGCATTCTGGCTGATGTCACAATGTAAAGCATTGAGTCTAAGAGAGTGGTCTTTTCTTGTGCAACACCCCCCCCCCCACACACACACCCCACTTTCCAAGAAAGAAAAAAAAAAACACACACTTACGTTGTTGCTGGTTTGAGTGTTGGCCAGTGGGGATTTGTCCTGCAGCAAACCGAAGGGGCTCGCATTCCCACTGGATGGCGAGGAGTTCATCCTGGAGAACGAGACATGAAGGAACAACACAATCACCACAAAAACATGAGAAGACAGCTAGACCAATCCAGCACCTCATGAAGGAACAACACAATCACCACAAAAACATGAGAAGACAGCTAGACCAATCCAGCACCTCATGAAGGAACAACACAATCACCACAAAAACATGAGAAGACAGCTAGACCAATCCAGCACCATGAAGCTGGGACTCAAAGTAGCGGGGCAGGGGAATTGTATGTCTGTGAAGTTGGAGGAAGACCAACTTTATTGTCTTTCATCAACATTTTGACGAGTAAAAAAAGTGAATCTCTTCAAACGCCAACATGTTCTGGCTCAGATGTTTTTGTTTGTTTACATTTTGTTTGCACACGTCTGTACAACGCTGTAGTGCATTTGGTTTCTATTTTGCTTGTAGGATTGATGTTGTGAAAGCTAGATTCTGTCTATACTTGTTTGTACAAATGAACATAAAATTAGATGAATGAATGTTTTGTATGCTTATAACTAGTGTTCTTTTTTTGAAAACACATTTGGGGAAAAGAAGCTTTCTGACTCAAACAGATAAAACAGAAGCAGCAAGGAACATTAGCTGTTAAGCTCACAAAGCTTGTTCAGTTCTCAAGCTTCCAAACCAAAGTCAATTATTCACTCATCTTTTTCCCCAGTCTCCTGCTCCCCACTAGGTAGTGCCCTTTGCTCATAGGCTTGTTAAACTCTCGTGCCTAGCCTAGCCTAGCCTAGTCTCTCTGCCCTCCGCATGTCTGCCTCTTCCTTTGGATTCCCTTTCATGCCAACCTGTTGAAGTCCAGCAGCTCATTGGCGATCTGGGTCCCGATGCTTCCGGCATAGATCATGGTTCCTGGAGTTGAGGCGATGCCAGGGATGATTGGAAGGGCCTTCTTAGAATAATCTGAAACAGGCAAAGTGCTGCGTTAAACCTGATGATCCACTGTGAGGTACTGTTCCAATGATGAAGGTTTCATTGACTGCATGGATCTACAGCAGCACATGATATCCCTGTGAGTGAACTCACCCTCAGAGGTCCTGGGGTTGCTTGGTGGCTCTGACTTGGCCCCTGACCCACTGGCACTACTCTTACCACTGTCAAAGAGAATGAAGAACACAATACTACTCTTACCACTGTCAAAGAGAATGAAGAACACAATACTACTCTTACCACTGTCAAAGAGAATGAAGAACACAATACTACTCTTACCACTGTCAAAGAGAATGAAGAACACAACGCAATACTACTCTTACCACTGTCAAAGAGAATGAAGAACACAACGCAATACTACTCTTACCACTGTCAAAGAGAATGAAGAACACAATACTACTCTTACCACTGTCAAAGAGAATGAAGAACGCAATACTACTCTTACCACTGTCAAAGAGAATGAAGAACACAATACTACTCTTACCACTGTCAAAGAGAATGAAGAACACAATACTACTCTTACCACTGTCAAAGAGAATGAAGAACACAACGCAATACTACTCTTACCACTGTCAAAGAGAATGAAGAACACAATACTACTCTTACCACTGTCAAAGAGAATGAAGAACACAATACTACTCTTACCACTGTCAAAGAGAATGAAGAACACAACGCAATACTACTCTTACCACTGTCAAAGAGAATGAAGAACACAATACTACTCTTACCACTGTCAAAGAGAATGAAGAACACAATACTACTCTTACCACTGTCAAAGAGAATGAAGAACACAATACTACTCTTACCACTGTCAAAGAGTCAGATTTACCATTACTACCGGTATACACAAATATTTTATATCTATTTTGTACATGCTTTGAGACATCCCAATTTCCCCATGAATAGACAGTATGTGAAAAGGTTTTGTACTTACGATATGACAGTATTTGTAGATACTATGTACTCTACTTCTTTGGTCCAGGGATTTATAAAACTAAACCACTGACTTTGTAAGTTGACAAAAGATCCATATTTCGTTTTGAACTTGTAGCAATTTGTTTCAATCTTCTCTTTAGTCCTCAGAACTGCAGGATAAAAGAAAAAACATACCGTGTTTGGATTTCCACTAAAGAGAGTAATGTTCTTAATGATGAGAAGTTCAATATGGAGTTAAATGCTGGCTATCAAAAAAGCTCAAATAAGAGCTGGTCCAAGATGAATCCATATGTGGCAATGTTGTTATCTTAACAAATTACTATTAGTTTAACAAAATATAACAGTCATACCCTTGACATCTAAACAAGTTGGTGGACAATGAACATGTAAAGATAAAAAAAATTATGAAACGTTTGTCAGTAGTTGACAAAGATAGTACCCTACCTTTTCGATGTCTATCTGCTAAGTGGGGCAAGTCATCTTGATGGAAGTACTCATAGCATGATGTTCCCAGCAGCTCCTGAGGCAGATAGCCCAGAATGGTGGTTGCTCTGCAACAGGAAAACTATTTCTTACAAACCGTTCACCCAAAGGTTGGGTGAAACAGAAACAGAAACAGAATGAAAACAGACATTCTGAAACAGAATCAGCTTTCCAACCCAAATACAATACATAGTCACAGGACTGGCCCTCATTTTCAGACGTGGTTCTATCTCACTTAATTACATTTCACTACTTTTGGAGACTCCAACACCAAATAAATATACAATAATACAAATACAATATACCTATTATATATCGCTATAAATAGTTATTGGGAGTGAGCATGATCACCAATAAAACTGTGATCACTAGATTGGCCACATGTGGGTCTTGTCTGTGTGTGAATTCAGAGTGTGGTAGGCATGTGTGATCCTGGCAGTTGGTCAGTGTGAGTTGAGGGTGACTGTTTGGTGACACTTATTTGGGTCCATTTGTGTACAAAGGGCACCAGCTGGAGTGGGAATGCAGTGTGTGCAGTGAAGTGCAGGTGTGTGTGTCACTCTGAAATGTCATGCTGTTGGAGAGCATCTCATTTATCTCTGCTCCTGAGGGGAGACATTAATCATCCCCACTGACTCACAGAGACTGACACAAACCTCTTCGGGCCAATTCAAACATAGTATATATAGTTCAAAAGGTATATAAATAACCTCTAGTGTACATCATAAGATATGGTGAACAATAGCTCAACACACACACTCAATGCATGTTTCTCGAGCCTGAAGTTGCACTTTTATGACGAAACAAAAGGAGGGTAGATCTAGTGCATGGGCACCATCTGGTCCTCTAGCTTCCATGCGTGGGTTGATGCTCCACATCGGTGCCTTTGGTCAAAGGCGCCCAACAGATGCCAGCTTTGCTTTGTGAGGCCAGAGGATGTACAGATTCAATTGACACAGTTAACATCCAAACAAGACACAATTACAGGTCTCGCTGCTATAATAAGACTGCACAGGTAACCCTAGACCTCCTTTGTTCATGCGTCATCCCTGAAGCCTCTAATGAGCTTGTATAACTCATATCTCTGTCCTCATCAGGTCTGCGCGTGTATGATTTCGATGTAAAGCACTGGCAGCGGACGTACCGTTGATCCACGTAGGTGAACTTTCCATCCATGGCGCAGCGCGTGATGAACTCTGTGGGCTTAACCTTGATCTCTCCGTTAAGCTGTGGCGTGGAGTGGGGATGCACGCGGCCCACAGCCACCAGGCAGCTGAAGTGGGAGCTCTCCTTGTCGGCCTCGGCCTCCTCCAGGCCCAGCTGGCTCATGGGCCACGTGCGCATGTAGCCTGTGCAATGGACCGTGCAGTATCTCTGGGATTCTGGGACGCAAACGCACGCACATTTAGAATTTTGAAATGATACACTATGTACAGTAACAGTGTATCCTCTAAAATGAAAGTGGTTTCACTGTGGTACACTTAACTCATGAACCTGAGCAGGTTTCATACCATGTACAACAAAGGCTGCATAAAATAACGGTGCATTACTGTACCAAGTGTATGCTTTTGGAGCTCTATATACAAACATATTACTGCCAAATGGAGTATTTCTGAGTCAAACTAGAGACGGGATAGAACTATGCACTCACATGGCCAAGACCAATCCTTACAATTCAAATGAATATGCCAAAAACAACCTCAGAGACAGCTTCTTTTAGTCATGCTGTTGAATGGTGGGGTATGGTTTTGTGCTTTCTTACATTTAGTGATGCAGTAAATACATTTCAGCCAATGCTATTCAAAATAAAATGGCAAAGATATGATTTTAGGGTGTTCTAAAAACGAGTTCCCTGCACACCTGTGGTTCCCAGGTTATGCACTTTGTAGTTTTGTGGTGCAGGAACGAAACAAAATGTAGGAACTGCTTTTACAGCATTGCTTTGCCAAATGTATCACCTGAAATATCCATGAATTAGCAAGCTAGCTTGCTTTTGCTGTACTTGTTTTTGTGTTTACAAGTAGCGATGGGAATCACGAACCGGTTCCAAATTGCCCTATCGATCGGAATGATGTGCCTCAGGCGTTATCAATTCCTTTTATCAATGGCGTCATGACTTTCTCACAGTTGCACATTGCAAAAACTCATGAAGCATGATGTCAAACTCTGTTCCAAGTCCCGATTGACCAAGATGGTGGTGCAATCACATCACGAGGCTCAGCGCCTCACTAGTTTTTGTGATATGGAGTCATTTACTTAACCATGCCCTGTGTTTTGGCTCGTTTCACTCCTGCGAACCTCCCATACACTCAGAACCTCCTAAACAACACTCAGACACTACTATTGATAGTAATCATTGCTGTCATTAGCTATTAATCGCCAATCGCCCAGAGATCTAGGTTCCTCCAAGAGAAAGCAGACATGCTCATTTTTCTGCAGAAGAATTGTTGACTTTATGTTTTATATTTGGTTCAAGCTTATTCCCTTTTGAAAAGGAATATTATAATTTATTCAAATGTTACTAGACATACAAGCTTCTTTTTTAGTCAGTTTCATATTTGTTTCCCAAGTTATAACCTATAAAAGGAGCATTGTTGTTTATTTGTTTATTTATGTTCGGCTGTTATTAAGCAGTTATTCTAGACTGTGTTCAGACTCAGAGATAAAACAGCTGCGTTGACACTGAAAACCTGCACAGACCTACTTTTTTCCACACTGAAAATTGATAAGGAATCTATAAACAATGGGACCGATAAGCAGAGTCAGCTTAACAGTTAGCAGTTAGCTTGCGCGATTTAGACAAAAACTTTTTAACTAACTTTTTACTAATTTTGAAAAAGAAACGCCATCTCTTACTGGATTGATTTCCCCCGACCCACAGAGCGCATCCCTCACCTTTCTTTTTGCAGGAGCTTGAGGGGAAGTCCTTCTCCTCCAGCTTGACAGTGATCCGGTTGTACTTCATCCTGCAGAAGAAGGAGCGCCGGGCCCCCGAGCAGAAGCGTGCCGCGCCCACGGGCAAGTCTGCCTGCACCTGCAGCCCCGCTGTGGGAAGAGCACAGGGTGACTGTTAGGACACACACACACACACACACTTAGAAAAGACAATACACATAAACAATACATGTCCACAAGAACATAAGGACACACAGAAATACACCAAATTGCACCGGCCGCATAAATAAAGGTTAGTAAACATCATGAGCAAATGCACAGCAGTATTTACTTTTGGCATCGATGAGTTTCTCACGGGGGTAGAGCTCAGAGGCGGACAGCTGCTCCTTCACCTTCCCAATGTCCTTTGGGTGAATGTAGTCCAACAGACTCTGTCCAATCAGCTCCGTCTGAGAGACAGCACCTCAGAATCACACACCATCTCTTGCATAAGCTGTCTGCTTTAAGACCAGGACACTTTGAAACCGAGCCATTTTTCTATACTGACAAATGTCTTACGCTTCTACCTCTAACCTCTTAGCTAAAAGGTTCCACACAAACACCCAACCTCTGACTGCTCACACAGCTCTCCAAAGCCCTATAATCCTCTTCACTAATGTGTGCCGTCTGCCCCAAAACAACTGCTTGCGGTTAGTATTTCGTTTAGCAACGGTAACTTACCCGACTGTAATTCAGTATCTTCGAGACGGACTCTGAGACAAAGACAATTTTTCCACGATCACAGCCGACCACAAAGAGGAAGCCATCAGCAGCCTGAGCATGGCAGAATTATAAGTGGAGTGGGGGGGGGGGGGGGATAAGGATGACAACTGAGAAAAAGAAGAGCATGCAAGACAATAAAGACAAGTCTGCACTGGGTTCAATAATATGGCTCTAAAAAGGACAGCTATATCATGGGGAATATAGATGTGTGCCACTACTGTTAACAGCCACTACTGCAAGACATGACCTCATCCAGCCATAATTGATTACCAACCTCTTAACCTGAAGTTTTAATCACCCATTTGAACTGATCCAAAATCCTTACCCTGAGTACAAGGTGCTTGAGCTCGTCATCAGGCAGGAATGAAGGCTTGTAATTGGCTTCGGCAAAGGAGCTGGTGGTACCTGGAGGTCCAGCGTAAAAGACTAGTGACTAAAGAAACTGTTTCTGGTGTGTGGTTCAAATGCCAGTTAAACAGATCAATGTGTTGTGTTGACACTCCCTAGCAATACACCAGTAGTATGCAGTTCACCTGCGTTTAGCTGAAAACCCTTTGACACACTGCAACTTCTTCAATTCAGGATTTACAGTGAACATGCAGAAAGGTATCTATAGTACACTAAGGGCATTCCTCACATCTTTTGGGTGATCTAAGGCACTCAAATACTTCTATTGCTGCAAACCAATAACGCTACTGCTTTACAGTACAGCGAACCAGACACAGATTCACCCCTGTTCACAGACAGCAGTTTTCAAAGCATTTTAAATATTTCTAGTGCGCACCATTAGAGTGTGGCTCTCACCTTTTAGAGATTTGAGGTGCTGCACTGCCAAACGCAGCACGGTGAGCTTGTCTAACTTGCGCGCCATGGGGTTACAGGAAGGGATCATGCCCGACAGCTCATCAATCAGGTTGTTCATCTTGTCCCGTCGCCGCTTCTCGATCTGACTGTGCGGCTCCCTGAGGATGGAGAAATGGCCGTTTCACTCTCGAGTTCTCTGCAGTTCAAAAATAACTGGCCCCCTCCACCTAAAGCTGAGGTTTCTGGTGTGTGTGCTGGGATGGGGTACTAACTCAGTAAGGTAGGCTGTAAGTTATGTAGTGAAGAGACAACAGTGTGTGTTGGAATAATAGCGTGGCTATTACACAGATAAAACACATACAGCCATTGCCCATCATGGTCTATGTAAAAAACATATAGTTCAGTACCTGAAACACTTGATCTTCACATGCTGGTCATCCCCCTCGGACCTAGAGCAGAGTAAAGGTTCACACATCAGGTGCTATATAAAGCAAGCAGGATGACTCATCACAGTAAAGGGACACCAGACAGAATCTCTACCTGTCCTGGTCGTCATCCATGTCCTCATCCATTGCAGATTTAATTTCCCTGGAAACAAGAAGATGTATTCACGCAACTGCTGAGATAATAATATGGACACACACACACACACACACACACACACACACACACACGGTTTCCTCTTCCTCCACAGTCTCCACCTCATTTTCCACTTAATTGTTTCATAATGAAATCCCTCCAGAGAAATTACAGCAATCAAAGGCACATTAAAAGCCTTTCTCAGTCTAATAGCGGCAATTTAACACAAAGGTGCTCATCCTAGCCTCATCCACTGGTGGGCTGTTCTATGAACCCCACTTAACCCAGTCACCCCCTAAAGGTCCCTCTCGGTGACTTACTGGTTGTCCACGCTGCCCTTGCGTTTCCTGGTCATGTCCATGCCAGAGGCCATGGCAGCAGCAGAGCTGGGGGTCACCAGGCCTGACACAGAAAGAGAATGGCTTTGGAGCTCCTCCTCCAACACATCCCCTATGTATTGAAAGACAGACAGACAAAGAGAGAAAGATAAAAAAAAGAATGAATAAAGTTAAAAACTATATATCACTATATAGTACTTTCCACAGAGATACTGTGTAAAATCTACAGTCAAAATATCAAGAACTAACAGCATAAACTGAAATGTTTGCATTTAGGTTAAATTAATTTCCCGTTAGAAAGCAATATCTGCAAAAGGCTACAAAAGGCTAGTTCATATCTTGATATGATGTCAAAATGGAGTCAAATATAAAATATAAAGCGACAACTAGAGAGCTTCCTACAAAAATCTTTCGCAAGATGTTATATCAGCCAAAAGATGTGTAGTGACTTAGCATGGTGCCCAAACTTTTGCACATGCCACAATTAGTATTACATTTTAATCTTACTTTAATTTACTCTAAAGTTCATAACTTAAGTAATAACACAGCATTAAAATGACAAGAAAGCCTCATTGCTTTATGTTATTTTGCTGCAGGGTTGTATCTACTTCTTTCACTTTAAAAATCAACCAAATCTGTCATTTCCACAAGGATGCATAAATGTTTACACACAACCATACATCTTCTGTTAACTTTTGCTCCTTATTTCTCACATGTGTTATCTCTCACAGTTAAGTTGTCTTTAATACACCTTTAAACCCTTCGAGTCTCAATGGTATTAATCCAGTAACCTCCCCCTTTCCGGGAGTAGTAGTTGGCACACAGTCTTAACGCTTCACAAAGCTCTGATTGACCTAACCTCCTCTAACACAAAAACAGAACTAAACTTTAAAGACGTTTCTGAACCCTGCGTAGTAATCATATTCGATTATAACCCTCTGCGTAACCCCCCAGTTATATTTTCATAGATACTCAGCACATCAACAGGATTAGTCATGGGTACCAGCACACCCCATCTCCTATCACTGCTGCTATCGTAAATCCTATTCATTCCGATAATGCCACTTTATAAGGGTCCGAGTTGATCAATTCAGACACCGCATATGAGCTCCTTCCATTCAGTGAGGTGAGGTGATGTGATGTGTACACAGCGCTGCCGTGTGTGGGACCACGGGCGTGGGCCAGCAGCTGGGAACATTTCATGACCTAATCTCTCCTGGCACACTCCCGCTGGCCTGGCCGTACATCAACACAACACCTCCTCCAGATCCTCAAGCGCTCCTGTGCGTGCGTTTGGGCCTGTGTGCGTGCGTGAGAGGAGTTCTGCGCACAATGGCGAGGGCTGCAGAGCTGAACACAGGTTCTATTTTTAGCTCTGCTCCATAGACCCGCTGACCTAAATAACCATAAACAGATCAGCAACAACCTGATTTTTAATCCTGGGCTCTCGAGTGAAGATCTGTTTGGCGGATTATTGGGGCCTTGAGAACAGGGTGATGCGATGTCCTTATGCGGATAGACAAACACAGTGTCACACGTTCATTCAGTCAGCCAGCTGGCCGCCTTAGCTCAGATGAGTATCAGAATCGGGGATATTGCAGCAACAAGAGATGTGGTTCACTCCACTCCACTACCATACTGACATTTCATTGGTGTTGCTACCCGACACGGATTTGATTTTTATTAATAATCACATAAACACAAGCACCAGTTGTAGAAAAACTGTATATAGGACAGAATTCTTTCCAAACCTTTAAGGAATCCTGAATGCTAAATGTATCATTTAAAAACGTATGTGGATTCACTCATATTGCGTGCTTGGACATCCAAGATAGATCTGTTTCTAAGAGTCGCTGATTCTTTAAAGATGGTTATTCTCGGTGATGAATAATGATTCAAAGATTATTTACTACAATTTAGAACAAAAACAATTAGAAGCGGTTGGTGTACGGACCATTTTCTTTCTTTCATTCACCTCAGAGAAAGGCCACACAGTAAACCTGGACGATGTCTTGCTGCCAAAACTCCAGGAAAAAATGTGTTTTACTCAAATCATACAAATCTGTACAAGTTTGTACCTGTGGCAAATAAAGATCCTTTGTTTGCCTGAATGGCAAAACATGGCATCCGAGTGGCAGTTGCCTTTAGTCACTATTTTGAGAACTGGGTGACTCAGTGTTGGTGATTTGTTCAACACTATGAAGTCTATCTGAGTATATTTGCAGTGTATCAAGAAAAAAGGGGAAACAAAAACAAGACCCGTAAAATCTGGGGTATAATTGAACAACTCCAGCGACTGGAAGTCAGGTCACAAGACAACAGTTTGAATCGAGTTGTTTAGGCTACATCTCTGCCGATCCAGAAAACAATTATGAATGGAGGGGTGCAACACTTCATGTACAGTTTTTTAGGCATAATGTGAAAGTGCTGTTTTCAGAGTCCTCCCAAAAAATACCCAAGAAGCAAAAAATCCTTTTCAGCAGGGGAAAGTCAAGGACAAGGTGAACCTAAAGCAGGAATCAACCTACTATAACTGGAAAATGGTATTTGATGAAGATCGTGAAGTTATGGAAGATACAAAATAATGTCATGCTATATTCCTGAATGAAAGTAGCGAATATCATGATTTAGTAAGGTATTTTTGTGGCAACATTATGAGAACATACATGAAAATGTTTTATTGTTACTAATATTTACAACATACATTATATTTACAAAATTTTATTTACATTGTATTTATCGTCATGTCAGCTCAACACAAAAATAAAACAATGTTTTCCTTCAAATGTTATCAAGAACTAAAAATAAATATTCAGCTCTGTGTGAAGTGAAGTAAAGACTAACAAAAAAGGCCTCATGATGCCATGAGTCCAAAAGTGCCTACAATATGAGTAATATGCCTTAATAATTAATTTGACTGTAACCTCTTGAGGCTTCTTGTGAGAGTGTAGAAGGAGTTGTCCTGAGATATAGTATAACGGTCCAAACCCATCAGGTAAAATGCTTTCATACATCACAGCAGTTGAGAGACACTGGCAGTGGCAAACAGGGTGGAGTTCTGAATGGCTATTTCTTTTCATAATTGTTTAATTTACATACAACACAATACAACTTTTGTTTGAAAGATTAAAAGCAGAACTCAAATTTAAAACGAAGCATCAGTAAATGAAACTGAATACTGATACTTTGTATACTTTATTAGACTCTACATCTTGCCCCAGTGTGAAAGACAAGAAAGTGTTAAAAATATGCCCAGCAAACACACCAGCAAACCACCTGATACACACGCTTGGCTCGCCGCATGGTAGGTTGCAATTAATGCGTGAATTTATTAAAGAATGTAAAGAACGTCAGTATAATGGAAGAAAGCAAAAACGTAGCACCGGTCAGTGTCTAGGGTTGTCAGTAAAACCCAAAACAGGAAAAAAAAGCCAAATGCCATCAGAGAAAGCCAGGGTGGAGTGCAGACCTCTTATCCCCCTGCCAATCAGGACCAATTCACCTATTGCAGAGAGAGAGGGAGAGAGAGCACAGGCACACAAGGACGGCAGGCCACGGAAGGCCAGATAGGGCCGTAACACCAACCCCCTCTTAAGACAGAGGCCAACAAATGGGACTCTCTAACTAGTGAAAAACAAATACAAAATGGTAACATCTTAAAATACCCATAGTAAACTTCTAAGCCATACAAAGTCTCATACCCACCAAAACTCTCCCATATCTACAGCTACTCAGACGCCACCATCCCACCACAGACCATTCATCAATCCCCACTTCCCCAATACCTCCACGCCATCCTGTTCACCAGCAATTCCTGGCGCCTGGAAAAGCAAATTAAGGAGAATAGGAACAGAAAAGACAGGAGAGAGGAACTGACAAAGACGCCCACAACTATTCCGCCCCACGCAAGGGACGGGACAATGCGTCTGCCATCACATTGTCCACTCCACGGATGTGGCGACTTTGCACATCATAAGGCTATGGAAATCAAACCCAGCGCATTAGACGCTGATTTGCGGGTTGTGGTCAGAGCACAGCACCACAGGATGCACCCCACTGCCCACGTATACATCAAAGGGTTTCAGAGCCCAAAACGCCAAAGCCTTTTCTTCAATGGTGGAATAAAATTATACTGATAACTGTTCGTGAAAAATAACACACAGGCCTAACAATATGGTGCTCATCCTTCTGCATAAGCAAAGCCCCTGCCTCAACCTGGCTTGAAATTGGAAAAAAAAACTACGATAATAGCCTGACTGAAGCAGCACACACAACGGATCTAGCATAATTAGACCTGGGTTTATTCCTAATTGGCAGCGCAAAGCACTCTTTCTTCCAATGACCACTCTCTAAACAATAGTGACACTTGTTTTCAGAGTCCCCTTTCCTGAGAAGAGAAACATCCTGCCTGGATTGAGGACTACACGGTGCCTTATTGAAACGACCAAGTAGATGTTCTTGGCGACTGTGTGCTAACTGTGCTGTAGGCCTACATGATCTTTTATTCTACTCTTATGAGTTAAGACAAACTCGTCGGCTTCATCAGCCGTTTTGACTTTGTGCTTATTAAAACAATTGCCCAGATGCTCAGAAACGATACTTGTTAAAATGTTCCAAGACAATTAGATCACACAACGCCTCGAAGGTAACACCTACAGCCACACACCAGAGATTAAAGAACCCAGTGAGCTCCATGGCAACCCCAGCGTGAGTCTGCCAGTCACTCTTCCTTCAGTTCCTAAACCGCAGTCTGTTAGTCCAATTTGAACCAATTTGATGGCCTTCATTAGTGCGTCCCTCACACACACGCTCTGACACAGATAACGCAGTAAACGCTTCCTGAGCCTTTCCTGTAAACACACTCTGCAACAGCAGTGAGCTGCGAGTCGTCTCAGCCTCGATCATCTGCAATTCCTTCAAACAAAGAAAATAAAATGTCAGGGTTGCGGTCATTAAATTTAGGTAGGAATCTTATCATACCAGACAGGCCAACCTTGTTGTCCCTTTCTGTCTCCCATCTCTAGTTGCAGTTGTTTTTCAAGTTTGTTGGCTAAAAACTTTTGTTCCTTTTTAATTTGGAGAATTTCTTTCTGTTGTTCAAATGTTAATGTCATCATCCCTGAACGCGAGACAGAAACCGAACCTTGCGGAGTATCAGACGCTGTTGGCCCCACTGTTCGATCAAAGGATTTAAAGATAGGACTTCCATCTCCGCCAGTTCAATTTGTATCAACTCTTTTAGATCTTGTTTCTTGATGCTCTCATGAAGACATCCCTCGGGTTTATTAATACTCTGCAAGTTTGCTCAACTGACCTGTAGTCAAACAATCTATGCAGTCTTCCGATGGAGACGCAAATAATTCCATTAACGTATCCTTTTTTTCAAAAACCTAGAACTCGCCAGTTTGACAATGCCAACTTAAAGATTGAAAAGACAGGCGAAACATCAAATGCCTTTTCTCCCAATCTTGCACGGCCAGTAATTAATGAGCTGGTGCAGGTACCCCGAATAAGTCAGGAGAGAAATTGATTCCAATGAGCTGCCCCGCATCTAACTCAGATAAGGCACCCTAAATATTTCCAGGCCTGGTTTTTGGTGTGCCCACATGCAATTGAGTTGCACACAGCCCCACCTCTACTAGTTGTGATAGTCTCTTTCAAACCGTCTTTATACCACAGTGTAGATGCCCTTCCTGGTGTGGACAAGTGCTCTCATCACCCGAAGTGCACTATACCAGCCAGTTCTTGTGCTTTACTTAGGAATGGGTTAAGAGTTATTTTCTTTGGGGCGTGAAAGCATGGACAGACATATTTACAATAAGATCTACTACACGATGCAGGACAGAAACGTACACGTTACACAAAAAATATTGCAGTGGGTTAAAGAAAATGAATTTGCCAACAACCTTTAATCTGTATAATTAATTACCAAAAATAAACTGCAATGTATGAGCAACTTACAAAAAATAAAACCTCACCTCAACAGCTATGTATTTACCTCTATGATGGGGACATCAATGCAGCCACATCAGTATTCTTAAGACCACTTAACGTGTTTATGTAGAACTGTGGACACATGATCCCACGATCTACTTTGTTCCTTCGAACATTTCACATGATACATTTTGATACATCTGGGGAGACTTAACAGGCTCTGCGTGCACAAAGTACATCTTCAATATTTCATCGGTGCAATAAATAGAAAATCTTGGTGAGGCGACGACCCGAAGAGGAAGAGAGCCTGCCTTACACCAGTGGCCCAGTGTTTCGCTGTTTGACCTACATATTAGCTTACATAACCATCACACTGCAATAACGGCTTTATCCATCAAAACAAGTCACTAACACACAAAATGAACACCGTATAACGTGAACTGCATATATATATACACAAATCAAAGAATAAGGTTATTCATATAACCGTGTTCCGTATGGTTATAGTGTTTTGCCAATTGGGCAGCATAACGTTAGGCACACGGTTGTGAGCCTTCTATACTGCTTTAGTTGTCCAAGGTCAGCTATGCCTTTCCTTTTGTATCTGACAGCGAAATAGGTTGTTCGGAAGAGTCTACGTTAGTTAAAAACGAGTTTATGTCTCTGCTGGCGTGAGAAACAACGAGCATGTTAAATAAACAAATAATAAAATTTAGAGTGGCACACTTTTTGATAGAGTGGAAATACTGAATATATAACATGTCCTAGCTACTGACAGTTAACTTAAAACCTGCCACACATTTGAGTCACACTGAACCATGATGCTAACAATGTTTTTTCAGATGTCACATCCTTCCAACACTACTTGAGTGGCATAGGTTTGATTCCAACATATTCGGCGTCATGACATTGGTTAGATAATTGCGCGGCATCAGTCGGCTACCCAGCTGCAACAACATATATTACAAAGGCAAACCATTTAAAATTTGAATTTGCGAATGGTTGACCACAATAGACACTGCCCCGGAGTTATGACATTATTTGCTCACATCGTAACATATATCCAAAGGCTGTCTGTATTAGCTAGGGTTCGCAAGCTAGCAAGATAGCCACAATCCTATGAAAACTGAAGTCTCCGGAAAGGCCTTGTAATAGGCTACTAAAGAATATCATTGCCTCGCTGATATAATGTCAAAGCTCACTTGAAGAGATTATTTATTTGTTGGCTAGGCATATAAATAACAGTTTGCCAAGAAGTTGTCAATAATTTGCCTTTAAAGGTTAGGCTATTAGAGAAAAACTTAACTGCAGAGTTTGCTCTACTGAACTACTGACCTAGTTTCGGTGAGAACACGGAGTACAAGTACACACTGGGAAATACCAGCGGCCTGTTCTTCACCGCACGGCACCAACATGGGAAATTCTCATAGTAACACCAAACAAAACGTATGTGACTTTGAGATATCTGTTCTCGCTGTTAACAGTCCATTACCTGACTGTTCATCCGATGCTCTGTCACCGTCGCCCACTGCTGCATTCCTCGCCGACATGGCTGGAGCCGGTACGCCGGGGCCCAGGACTCCAATGCATGTGGACGAGGCGGTATAGCCTAGTTAGACTAGCATATGTCGTGAAAGGTAACGTTAATAATGAGAAAGCCTTGGGAGAACAAAGCTGGGGATATATGACTGACTTTATTTTCCTCCTTTTCAGCCAGGTGGGAGGTTAGAATCGTGCGAAAGTACACACGGTGAAATGAGATCACCGAGGATGAAATCCGGGAAAATGCGGAAAGACACACATAATCACCTCCTACAAACTACTACTCCGCCTATCTGAAATCTTTGACTACACCGCCTTCTCTTCCTTCCCTCTGTGAGAATGTGTAAACTCTCGCGATATTTCTCAGCGTACACCAGAGGGCACCAGTTTGCCACGGTCTTCCAATGACAGTAGGCTGCTAGTCTATCTGTGATAGATACACTAAGATCTGTTTATATATATTAATGAGAAACTTAATAAATTGGATTTTCTATTTAACTTCATTTTTTTTAAGTTTCTAAGTGTTCACCGTGTTCACACAGTAAAATACTTAGGCCACAACAGATTTACATCTATTATATCATTAAAAGGGGTTGTTTAAGCAATAAGCCCCAAGAGGCCGTGTTTTGCGCTGATTTTAGAACAGGTAACAGGCACGACGCGAATCGGAATCAGCGCAAAACACGGACTCGCGGGGCTTATTGCTTTTCTAAAACTGTCAATACAAATATCTGATATGGTTTCATTAAATAACGGCAATTACATTTAAGAAACAAAATAGTTTAATAACAAACCGTC
Organism: Clupea harengus; assembly: GCF_900700415.2. NCBI lineage: Eukaryota > Metazoa > Chordata > Actinopteri > Clupeiformes > Clupeidae > Clupea > Clupea harengus. The sequence continues at coordinate 3,769,160 of NC_045154.1, forward strand.
ATTCTTCCGCCACTACAAAGTATAGTTCCTAAATAAATCGTTGCCACGCAACAGCCAGGTGGAACACTTGCGCTACCGACAAAAAAGGGGTGCTTATTTATTCACATTCATTTGTATATCGACATTAATAGTGCAATTGTTGAAATAGTTTTCAAACAGGCTCCTCTTTGCTGGTGCAGCGACAGGGGTATCTTGATGTTGACGCTTGTGTCCCAGATGATGTTTCAAGGATGTTGCTCCACTCCTTCCTCTCGCTGTAATTTGGACGCCAGTACGATTTCAGTGACGACTCGCACCTATCTATGTCCCGTCACTGCCATAATCTCTCTCCCCTAGGAGCTGTTCACAGGCCTTCCCAAAAAAAACCTTAAACAGCTTCAAATGATACAAAATGCAGCAGCCAGAATTCTTACAAAAACAAAAAGAACTGACCACATAACCCCTATACTGAAATACCTGCACTGGCTCCCAGTAAGTTACAGGATTGACTTTAAAGCACTGCTGCTTGTTTTCAAGTCACTTAATGGGATAGGGCCAAAGTATCTATCTGACATGTTTCAGCAGTAGCCTACGTACCACTCAGATCTCTCAGATCGCAGCATAAATTTCTATTAGTAAAACCCACTGTCCAAACTAAACAGGGTGAAGCAGCACTCAGCCACTATGCGGTTCACCTCTGGAACCAACTTCCAGAAGACATTAAAAACGCTCCAACTACTTTCAGTTTTAAATCTAGACTAAAGACCAAACTTTTCTCAGATGCCTTCTGCTAACTGGCCATGAACAGTTCCTTTGAAGTATTATTGCTTACTCTAATAGAGTAGTGATTGTTATTATTCTTTTTATGCTTTTATTTCCTATATTTTACTATTTTTATGCCTTAATGTTCTCATGCTTTTATTTTCTATAATTTACTGTTTTTATGATCATGCACTGACCTTTTGCTTTTATTTTATTTTATTTTTTTATGTGAAGCACATTGTTGTGCATGTATGTGAAGCACTTTGAATGACCACGGTGTATGAATTGTGCTATACAAATAAAATTGCCTTGCCTTGCCTTGCCTAGGCCAGCGTCAGCTTTGTAACGTCTTTCTTTCTTTGAAATATTCCATGCGCAGTAATATGGAATGTTATCATAGAATGTTATGAGGACAACTTGAAAGCTTATGCTGGATTTTACAACGGCATGGAACGCGATTTAGCCAATCACAATCAAGGATTGGAACAATCAGTTTTAGAAAATGGGTTTTATACAGACAAGACAAAAAGACAATGTCAACAACAATCCAACCTCACATAAACATTATTATAATTATTATTGGTGGTGGTGCTGTTGTTGGTGGTGACACTAATTCCATTTATGTTGCTTTATTGCCTTAAAGTGTGACATTTTTGCATCTGTAAAATCCGATTTATTTATGTGTTGGGCCTAATTATTAGTAGGCTAGATTCTCTCTGCCTTTATTATTGAGAAATGTTATCAATAATTTGTGATCAATAATTTTATATTTGGATTCCTCCTCTCTAATTTGTCATTCCCACTGAAAGCCATTTATTTAGGTATCGCTATTTTACTGTTATTGTGCCGTGTGGGAATGGGAGTTAAACGGTCGAATCGTTAGCCTAACACGTCTCCAGTGTGAATTGGAACCATGGTTCTCAAACTGGGAGGCGCGCCCCTCTTTTGCAATTGGGGTGTGTGGTCACAGACCTCTCACTCCCAAAAAGGGACGTGGAATAGAGTTGCACCAACAAATCACAGTTATCATTAAAAATCTTAACAACAAACTTTAACAGACGACCACAAGTGCATAAGACAGTTCAGATATCGTAAACGTACCACTTGCATATTCATACCTTGAGTTTTGCAGCCTTATAATAGGCTAGTGTTCACAACAGCCTTTTAAAAAGCCTTTCCTATCTTCTTGCTTCGGTTTCAAAACGTAAGCCTACCTAATGCTTTGTTTCCATTTGGGCGTTAATCGTCCCGCTCTCATTGGGAATGAATGGAGACGATATCCCGTCTGTCGAGCAACGAAACGCCTCTGCCTCCCTTTCAAAGTTGACGATTTTTTTACTTTATGCAAATGCAGACCACGCGGTAACCAATCAGTTTGGCGTGTGTGAGAATTGGAAGCTGACGTTGTGCAGAAGGGCGGGAGTAATCAAAAAAATCCAAACAAGATGGCGGGGTCTCAGGATTCTGTTACTGGGACATATTGTATGTGAATAAAGGTGAATACAGGTGTTTACACGACTTTTATATGTCTACATCGACTCGGTTTGTTGTTTATATACTACACGATCACTGTCAGGGCAAACAGAATATTGTAGGTCTTAACTGAAGCTCTCGACCATTATTGTTATCTTGCTGCTAACACTTTAATTGAAGATCAATGTAGAAGCTAGCTGGTTTGTAACCTATAGCCTCATCGGTGCGTTTTGCCTCTGATATGTGTGATATCGTGATTTAACTGGCTGATATAAATGAATCAGAGAAAACAAATGAATAAAGGAATACATTTAATGGATAAGTAAATGAATCAGAGCATGAGTGACAGCCGCAACATATACCATATTTTCATGACTTCACAAGCTAATCTGCTATATTAGCGCTGCACTGCAACCGAACTTGCTACTTGACAGAGAAACCTGATTTTTCTGACAATGCCCACTAGGCGGAATACCGCCTGCCGATAATACCATAGATAAATATAAAGGCTAGATGTCTCGTCCAACGGAGTCGAACGTCCGCACATGGCGGCCATCTTGCCCCAGGCAGCTCGCTCACCCATAACATTGTGTTGGTAGTGGTATGTACTTTTTAAATAACCATAACTTGCTCAATTTTCAACGGATTTTTAAACGGGTTGGTTTGTTATAAACGCCAGAGATGTAGTTATGACACTGCATACTTATGAATATTTATGTTATTTTCTTAAAAATATCCAAATAGCATCCCGAATTATAACCACGTTAATAACGTTTGTAAGAAACCAAACCATTTGTAAATCCGTTGAAAATGGAGCAAGTTATTGTTATTTAAAAAGTACATACCACTACCAACACAATGTTATGGGTGAGCGAGCTGCCTGGGGCAAGATGGCCGCCATGTGCGGACGTTCGACTCCGTTGGCTGGCAACGCGGACGAGACATCTAGCCTTTATATACATCTATGGATAATACGCCCCAAATGGAGACATACGGTGGGTGTCCACGGCACAAATTACATGCGTTAAATCGCAGGCGTAAAGTCGCCTGGGGGACGTGGTCAGAAAAATCACTGGCTGTAGCAAACATAGATATGTGGTACAGGAGGTAAAGAAGTCGTTTAGTAATCAGAAGGTTGCTAGTTCGATTCCCCGTCGAAGCGTCTTTGAGCAAGACACTGAACCCCTAATTGCTCCTGATGTGCAGTGTGCCATCAGTGTAAATGTAAAATGTGTATACATTGTAAGTCTCACATATGTAAGTCGCTTTGGATAAAAGCGTCTGCTAAATGACTAAATGTAAATATATATGGTAGCAAAGTTCAAGTAGCAAGTTCAGGTGCAGTGCTGCGCTAATGTAGCACATTAGCTTGTGAACTCCCCCAAAAATAATGATAGATGTTGCGGCAGTCAGTCATGGGCTGATTCATTTAATTTATAATTTGTTAATGTATTCTATCTAATTCATATATCAGCCAGTTAAATCACGAAAACGTTATATGTAACTTATTTAGCAGCTAGCTAGCTAGCTAGCTACTATGTGTTTCCAATGGGTTTTCGTTTAAAGTGTTAGCGGCAAGCTAACAGTAATAGTCGAGAGCTTCAGTTAAGACCTACGATATTCTGTTTGACCTCACAGCATTCGTGTAGCATATAAACAACAAACCGAGTCGATTAGACATATAAAAAGTTGTGTAAATAACCTTTATTCACATAAAATATTTCCCAGTAACAGAGTCCCGAGACTCCGCCTTCTTGTTTCGATATTTTTGATTACTCCCGCCCCTATGAACTACGTTGGCTTCCAAATCACACACACGCCGAACTGATTGGCTCTCAGCAGGCAGCAAATCGCTCTCATTTGCATAAAGTTAAAGAATGCCCAACTTTCAGCAGGCAGCAAAGACGATTTTTTCCTCACCAGGCAGCAAATCGCTTCCATTCTATCCCAATGAGAGCAGCACGATAACGCGTGCCGTGGACACCCACCGTTAATCTATCGGGTGGGTCTAGTGGGTGTCCATCAAAAATATCGAAACAAGATGGCGGAGTCTCGGGACTCTGTTACTGGGAAATATTTTATGTGAATAAAGGTTATCTACACGTCTTTGTATATGTCTAATCGACTCGGTTTGTTGTTTATATGCTAATCTTTCACCATTTCTCAAAGCGTGTGTGTGCGTGTGTGTGAAGGACAGTGAGAGAGAAAGAGAGAGATCGTGTCTGCTTTTTTCAGCCTTGTAGGGATCTGTTGCTCCCTCACCACGCTGTGTATGGTATAAGTTACATGCACTTAAAAAACATTTTGTTGGATTTGCTTTGTTGTAATGTGGACATCGTTGCACATTAATGTGTGAATCAACACAGATTTCTCTTGTAAGCCTTTTAGACACAACTTCAACTAATTTCAATGGAATGGTTCAGTTAGATGAAAGGTGTCAAATGTCTTTATTTCATCTATAAAACTAGCGTTATGTTATGCAGGATTGATATGCAGGTATATATCCACCATAATCTTACTTAGTAATGTATTGTTAATATTGCTATCACAGAAATGACATCAAAATCTCACAATGTCATTGCTTTTAGACATTGCGCTTCCTGAATAACTCGGGCAGCTACACTGAGCGTCATCTGACATGTTCATGGGGCAACAATTCAGTTAGTTTGCAAATCTGAAAATCTGGTCACTGAGTAAATAGTCTCTTTCACAAATAAAATCCGTAACAATGTAAAAAAAAAAAACAATTAAAAACGTAATCGATAAAGAAATGGCATTCACATTTAGCAAAGTCACAGCAAAGTTCCGCATGTCTTCATTCCTACATGAAAAAGCATTTTGCGAAATAGTAAAAGCGAACCTCCGCGAGATGAGAGACAGGCAACACATACCAGCAAAGATTTTTAGTATAGTGACTAAAATAGACCAATAATTCATGGCATAGTCAGTCAGAGTAGGCTTAATGAATGCTTTTAGCATTAAAGTTCAAATCCGAGTCACGTCGTTTCGGATAACCTACAATAAATAATGACATAGGCCTATCCAATACACATTTCAGACAACAACGACGATAAGAAACCTCTTAAGCGGTCATTGCCGACAGATGCCAAACAGTCTTTGACTGAAAATGAAGCCGAATTGATGGTGATACACAGCTGCTTTGAAAGATAATAAACGAAACCATGCCCAAATGAGCTATGCTTCTGTTGTGCAGAGACAACAGGCTGCCTCGCTAAACGATGCACACCTGTAACTCACGTGACCCTGGTTATTATTGAAACAAGAACGAGGGCGTCGTGCCTTTATAAGACTGCGTTAATAGTTCCGTAGAGTTATCCCTTCCGTTGTTGTTTATTGATTGTTAAACATGGCGTCATTTGCAAAGGTGGTTGTGTGTGTCCTCATTGCTTGTGACTGTAATGGTAAGTTTTCCCCTGGTTTCTGTTGGTTGTGTTTTATCTTGAAATTCTGTCTGAAATAGTCACTCGTTTTGTCTTCCTTTGAACAGCATTCGGTTTTCCGAAGAGAGATGTGAACTTAAAGGCCTCTGCAGTTGACCGCCAAAGTGATGATGTGGTTGTCACCACAACACCCGTTCCCCACAACCAGACCACCTCTGCCCCTACTGAAGCTGGTGGTGAGGTTTCCTTTTAACGATATTTATGGGTTCTGTTGAGTCTTGATTGTGTTGGTTAAATGTTGACTCTTGTATGTTTATCCTAAGGTGGTGCAAGTGAAGATGCTGTGGCTACTACCCCAGCACCTAATCCACACAACCAGACAACTTCTGCACAAACTGAAGTTACTGGTAGGGTGTTTCTTTTTAGTTTTTGTGTGGTTTTCTGCAAGTTTGGTTTTTGTATAAAATGTGTAAGTGTGTCCCTTGGCTTCTCTCTGGCCCCCTCACTCATGTGGAATCCCAAGATGGGGCCAGTGAAGATGCTGTGGACCGCCAAAGTGATGTGGTTGTCGCCACAACACCCAATCCCCACAACCAGACCACATCTGCCCCTACTGAAGCTGGTGGTGAGGTTTCCTTTTAACGATATTTATGGGTTCTGTTGAGTCTTGATTGTGTTGGTTAAATGTTGACTCTTGTATGTTTATCCTAAGGTGGAGCAAGTGAAGATGCTGTGGCTACTACCCCAGCACCTAATCCACACAACCAGACAACTTCTGCACAAACTGAAGTTACTGGTAGGGTGTTTCTTTTTAGTTTTTGTGTGGTTTTCTGCAAGTTTGGTTTTTGTATAAAATGTGTAAGTGTGTCCCTTGGCTTCTCTCTGGCCCCCTCACTCATGTGGAATCCCAAGATGGGGCCAGTGAAGATGCTGTGGACCGCCAAAGTGATGATGTGGTTGTCGCCACAACACCCAATCCCCACAACCAGACCACATCTGTAGCTGGTGGAGGTTTTTTTTTTTTTTTTTTTACGATATTTATGGGTTCTGTTGAGTCTTGATTGTGTTGGTTAAATGTTCACTTTTGTATGGTTATCCTAAGATGGAGCAAGTGAAGATGATGCAGATGCAGATGAAGATGATGCAGATGAAGATGATGATTCAGCAAGTGAAGATGCTGTGGCTACCACCCCAACACCAAATCCCCCAACTACATCTGACCACACTGCAGCTACCGGTAAGGACATCAGTGCATGTCTGTTTTGATGGAACACTTTGAATGTTTGCGCCCCCCTTTTGACAGTGTCCCTTTCTATTTGTGCGTAATCGCAAGATGATGCAAGTGAGGGTGCTGTGGCTGCCCAAACTGGAGCTACTGGTAAGGGAGTTATGATTATACAAGGAACCACTTGGATGGTCCAAACCGTTTGCTCTTAAAAATGTATTCACAAGGAATCTGATTCAGTGCAAGGGTCTAGGAACTTTGAGTGTTGTGGTTTGGCATGGTCACTCGTTAATGTTTAAAAATGCAGCCTGGCAGGTCTCTAACAAATCTATACCTGTAGTCACAAATGTTTGTTTGGTTGAAGTTGAACAGCTCTGCCTGGAGCAGTGGCATACCGTAGGATTTCAGACAATAAATGTGCAATTAAAAAGGTTTTTGTTTCTTCTCCCTGTAGTATCCCATACGACTGAAGTCTGATTCGACTGCTCCTCTGGTCACAATGACCTGTCTGGACTTTTTGCCTCTACATGTTGACTGCAATAAAGGACAGATTTGTATTTTTTAATCAAATGTTGTCTTGCCTTTTTCAAATTGAGGCCTTGTCCTGTTTTGGTAGTGGAGATGACTATGAAGCCTCTTTCCTAACGTATTTCCTGTAGTGGTTTTACTATATGCTTCATGCAACAAGGCCTTCAACGACTCTACAATTTAAAAGCATCTAGTTTTGTCTGAATTTGTAAAATGGTTGAACTGGTAGTGATGCACTATACCGTATTTTCCGGACTATAAGCCGCTACTTTTTTCCCACGCTTTGAACCTCGCGGCTTAAACAACGATGCGGCTAATTTATGGATTATGATACCTGTGACTGTATACGGTGGCTTTGTGTTTACGGTGGCTTTGTGGAGCTAGGATGCTAGCATGGATGCAGCCGCATGGATGCTTAGCTCCACGCGATTTCTCAGTATCTCTCAATAACTTAACTAATGTCAAAATAACCACAGTCTACCAGCGTAGACAGAACACAACTCAAAACACTTTAGAAAATAAAATAAAAGTTTACAACAATACAAATCCAGTCTTCAAGTTCTTTAGCTCACTGGTTTCAAACTAGCGTCTGTCTTCAATCTAACGTTCTAGCTTCTGATTGACTCTTGCGACTGTGTGCTCTTAAAGCAACAGTGCACTTATCTAACTGGCAAAACTAACTATTGTATTAGTTTTGATATTCATTTTAGCCTGTGTAAAGTTAATTTGTTTCAATGTTGCGGTAGGCACCTGCGGCTTATAGACATGTGCGGCTTATTTATGTTAAAAATAATTATTTTTAAAAAATTTAGTGCGTGAGGCTTATATTCAGGTGCGCTCAATAGTCCGGAAATTACGGTAATGGTGAACTGCTTGTGGCATTTCAATAATCTCTACTGTACTGTTTGACATGTACATCTCAAGTGAATTTGCGTGGTAATTGGTAAACTGATGTCCGTCCCTACTAAGGGAGTACTGGCCTTAGTAGGCTAACCCCCTGAAAGGCATTCAAACAATAACAGCCTAGTTGAGGCTGAGGGAACCTTGCCATTGTGTTAACTGGTGTCTCTTGACAATACAATTTACAATGTTGTGCTGTGAAAGCTTTTCATGGGGTCTTTAGTCCCAGAGCAGCAGGGACCAAGTGCATATCCAGGATGGGTAGTGGGAATCTCTCTTTCACAGGACCATATACAATCAAAATAGAAATATCAAAACTTGAAGTCTTGTGTTAATGTTTGATACAAACCTATCCAAGTATATAACACAATGGTCGGCCTTTTATTTGTTTTGGAGCAATTCTGATTGGTGTTTTACTTCGCATCAATGTAACGGCTATATAAATGGCATACAGTGTATGTACTTAACTTTTTAACACAGAGCTGAATATACCATTACATACTTGTGGTATCTATTTGTGGAAGCCTACCTTTACTATATCACAACTAGTTTGCTCTGCATTATATATTGGCAAATCTGCTGTAAGTAAGGAAAAATGAAAGACATGAAGTGTAACATATTTAACAAAAAACACCTGCTTTCTTCTCACGTAAGAACAGATCTGGCCCTGATCTAGCATGAAGCCGTCCCAGATATTGTTCCGGTATAGGGCTGCCGCATCAGCACACAGCCATTTAGTGATCTTGTTAGCAATAGATGCTCGCATGTGGCGTACCAAACACACAGTACTTCTCTTCATGAACAATCAAGTTGGCCAAGCCATGTTTGATAGGCATGGCTCATGAATGGATGGAGGAATGAGTGAATAAATGAATGTACTTATATGAACACACCTTTACACCTAACTATGTACCTGTTTAGATTACCCAAAAGGGCTTCACATGTGGTAGGCGAATGCTGTGAGGTCAAACTGAATATTTTAAGTCTTAACTGAAGCTCTCGACTATTACTGTTAGCTTGCCGCTAACACTTCAACCAAAAACCCATTGGAAACACATAGTAGCTAGCTAGCTAGCTGCTAAATAAGTTGCATGTAACGTTTTCGTGATTTAACTGGCTGATATATATGAATTAGATAGAATAAATTAACAAATTATAAATTAAATGAATCAGCCCATGACTGACTTCCGCAACATCTATCATTATTTTTGGGGGAGTTCACTGCACCTGAACTTGCTACTTGAACTTTGCTACAGCCAGTGATTTTTCTGACCACGCCCCCCAGGCGACTTTACGCCTACGATTTAACGCATGTAATTTGTGCCGTGGACACCCACCGTTACAACAGCCTTACAACACTATTATTGCAGTACACAAACAGTCTTTGTAAAGGTTATTGTCGTCTCTTACACTAGTTAATTCATGTTGAAGTGTTCTGGAACGATGTGATAATGCTTTCCCTTGTGTCCAGTGAGAGCGTGAGTATGTGTGAGCATCTTTTTTTCTTACAGCTGGACTCAGGGGCGAATTTAGGTTCCCACTTGGATAAAACATAGATAAAACCTAATATTTTTCCTGTGACCCAGCAAAACTAGGGGGTTTGGGGGCATGGTCCCCCATAAGACATTTTTGAAAATATCCTTTTAAATCAAATCCTTTTAAATTAAGTCTGTTTCCCCACCTACCCCAGCAGATCATGCTGGAAGATAAAGCAATTAATGATCCTAAGGAAGTTTGTAATGCTTTCAATAATCATGTTATCCAATGCGGCACTTTGTTTGACCTTTCTAATTTCCCTGATGTACCGGATGGAGTGCTAGATAACTTCACTGATGATGCCAGGTCACTGGGAACTGACCCAACCACTTCCTTCTCTTTTAGACCAATACAACAGCATGAAGTCCTCTCTGCTCTTCATAATTCTAAATGTATGAAGAGCTCAGTGGGTGCAGACCAGTTAGACCCACATCTCTTGAAGCTTGCTGACCCCATTATAGCCAGACCCTTGACCCACATTCTTAATCTATCACTTTTTTCTGGCTACATTCCTAGCATCTGGAAATCTGCATTAGTGATGCCCCTTAATAAAGGTGGAGACCCAAATGATATGAACAATTATAGGCCGATCTCCAAGCTCCCATGCCTAGCCAAAATGTTGGAATCCTTTGTAAATGAGCAAATTAGCTCTTTTCTATCTTTAAACTCAATTTTATGCCTCTTTCAATCAGGTTTCAGAGCTGGCCACAGTACCATTACTGCAACAACCCTTGTGGTAAATGACATAGCCTCTGCTGTAGACAAGAAACAATGTTCTGCCGCTTTATTTATTGACCTGTCGAAAGCTTTTGATACAGTAAACCATGAGATACTTTTTGGCAAACTGGACTCCCTGGGATTTGATAATGTCTCCCTCAGATGGTTCAAAAACTACTTCACAATAGAACACAATGTATAGATGTAGCAGGCCTTACATCTGAGGCCCTAGTAATTAATTCTGGTGTCCCTCAGGGCTCTATTTTAGGCCCGGTATTGTTCTCACTTTACATTAATAATATCTGTGACCATCTAGAACATTGCAAAGTCCATTTTTATGCTGATGATACAATTTTGTATCCCTCAGCGCCCTCTATAGATCAAGCAGTTTCAAACCTTCAACATGCTTTTGATTGTGTACAGGATTCCCTAAAGTCCCTCAAATTGATGCTGAATGAATCTAAGACTAAATTCATGATTTTCTCCAATGGTAGAAATAATGTCCCCCCCCACCCATAGGATATGCACCCGTTCTGGGACTAATATTGAGCAAGTTCCTTGCTATAAATACCTAGGTATCTGATAGGATGTCATTTAAATCACATGTTCTTGACCTAGCTAAGAAGGTTAAAATTAAACTGGGCGCTTTTTATAGAATAAGATCTTGTTTTATTTTTGAAAACCGAATGGAAATAGTGCAATCAACAATTTTGTCAGTTCTTGACTATGGTGACATTGTTTACATGTATGCTGCACCCTCTACCTTAAAACTCCTGGACTCTGTTTACCATAGTGCTATTCGCTTTCAGTGGTGGAATGTAACGAAGTATTTTTACTTCGTTACTGTACTTAAGTACATTTTTACGTATCTGTACTTTACTTAAGTAAAAATAATAGTGCATACTTTTTACTTTTACTCCATTACATTTTTTTGCTATTATCTATACTTTTACTCCGCTACATTTCTACAATATGTGTATCAACTCCAATGATATCAGAGTGCGCGTCTGGCAGCAGCACTAGCGGTAGCTTTGCCTGTTATACCTGAACATTCAACAGACAGCCTGACTACTGACTATTCAACATGGATCCAGAGTCGGCCTGAACGGAGCCCTCTGATATGAGCCACCCTTGGCCCTATTTAAAAGATATGTTCGAGTTCAAAGGCCCCAAGAATGACTCCTGGAGGTTTCAATGCGTTTCCTGTCTCCCTCAAAAAAAGGAGTTGCCTTCAATAATTCGCCCTCAAATTTAAAGTAGCATATCGAGGTAGGCAGAGTGATTGCTATGCTAAGTTAATGTCCCTGACTTTTGAATATTGATATATGTATTTAATTTGTTTACTGACACGATATTATAATGTTATCTAGCGAAATGCATGTTGACATACAGCAATAGCATCAAAAAACATGATAAAGCTGGTAGGTTAGCTATGTCAAGCTAGTGTGCCTTGTTCCATGTTTCCCTTTTTTACACGTTTACAATTAAATAAAAGATTTAAAGATATCACATGGTGTCTTTATTGGTTTGGCTTAATGGTATTAACTTTGCAAATAATCCCTGGTAGATAACTTGTCATCCGCAGAATTGTAAGATATAGTGTGAACAGTATTACAGATGGTAGGCACAATAAGTACACCAACCTTTCCAATTAACAAATGTTGTTGCTTATAATTATTACTAGTAGTGACATCTGTAGAGGCATTTATTACCAGTAGCTATTTCTTTATCAAAATGGCACAGCCTAGACATTGAGAGACAACCCATTTCGTGAGTACTTTTACTTTTAATACTTAAAGTAAATTTAAAAGTACGTACTTTTTACTTTTACTTAAGTAGGATTGTTGATGTAGTACTTTTACTTTTACTTTTATTTTCCTGGGTACTTGTACTTTTACTTAAGTACTAAACTTCAGTACTTCCTCCATCACTGTTCGCTTTGTTACAGGAGACGCTTTCAGGACCCACCACTGTAACTTATACAAGAATGTTGGTTGGTCCCCTCTAGCAGACAGGAGGGAAAAACACTGTCTTTTATTTGTTTATAAAGCCTTAGTGGGAAAACTGCCTAATTATCTCATGTCACTTTTAAAATTAAAATCCATCTGTCATAACACACGGTCACAGAGCCTCATCTCCCTTGAAATCCCCCTTACAAAAACGAATAAAGGTAAAATAGCTTTTAAGTTCTTTGCTTCCCATAAATGGAACACTGTTCAAGTGGAGTTGAAAGTAACCAAGTATTTGTCAACCAATTTAAGAGCCTTTTAGATGCTAAGGATGTGCCTCAATGCTGTTGTTTTAAATGATTCTCTGAATTATTTTTTTTACTTTTTTATATATATACTTAATTTCGGAGTTGTTTAATGTGTTTTGTTTATTTATTTTGTCTGTTTTGTTTTGTTATGGTTTGTTTATTTATTGTTCTTCTGTATTATGTTGCCTCAATCAGGGCATTGCTGCAAAAGAGCCCTGTGCTCAGTCAATTCTCCCTGAATAAATAATGATGATGATGAAATAGTGTCCTCTAGGGTTTTAGGAAGAACAATTTACAAATTAAGATTAAGAAAAATGGCACAACAATAAACATATTGAAGACATCTGCTGAGATCATTTCCAATGGTAGGGATTTGCAGCTCAAGTGAGTAGGTTAACATTGTAGGCTAGAGTTAGCTAGTTATAGCTGGCTGAGTAGGCTAGCATACCCACAGGGTCAATGAAGTGGCATGATAAAAGAGAGCCACGACATCTATAATTAACTTGTGATGATTTAACCATTTCGTTTCTTTTAATATTTTAAACTTCATGTGCTATACCTTTATATCTAACAGCTGATTATGGATTACGGACAGTCGCTCCCAGTCTGTTTACAAGACGTTACTTACTCGCTCACTCACAACCAAACAGAGCCGTGTGTTTGACACCACAGTCTCAAACAGGCGGGATTCCTGTGCTACTCGAGACTATTTTAGGCGGAGATCCAGGGGGACAGGGGGGACATATCCATAAAGTTGTCCCCCCCAACAATCATTAAAGTGAAGTTAGGTTACATGATGAAACTCGCTCCAGTTTAGTTCGAGCAAAACCCACGGTTACCGTGTGAACTTTGGACATTATTTGTCTGTGAGGTAGATATTTTGTGTTGGTACATTTAATGCCGTTTAGAGAATTTCTGTTTGTAAATGTTATAAGAGAATTCGGTATTTAGCAGCCAAGATATGCTAGCTCTCGTGGTATCGTGCTACCTTTATGCCACATTATTTGACGTGAAATGTATGTATCTCTTTATTTCTGTCTGTTCCAGACAGTTTTTCAAAATCAAACGTCGTGTATGAATAATTGCATGCTGATAACTTCAGTAAACTCAAGAAAAACACTGACTTGTGGATTCACTTGAAATTCATCATCTTTATTCTGCAAAGACAAGTGTTAGATAGCTGTAGTCCTGCAAGGTAGCAAACGCAGTACGAAGAAAGCATAGAGAGAGAGGGCGATAGGGCCGGACAGCAATTCCTCCCCCCCAGGAATTACTCTCTGAAATGTTACCATGTATTGACCCCCCCCTACAAATAAATGGGATCTCCGCCCCTGGATAGTACAGTACAAGTTGTACACATTCTTATAGCAAGGTTCGTCTTCTTGGAATTTATTATCCGATACTGATCGGCCTATTTCATTATTGAATTGGAAATCATGAAATGCTAGTGTTCGTGCCTCATGGGCAGATCAGGGCATTGTGACGCATATGAGACGTTATTGTTAGATCATTAGGCACAGTAATGCCACGGTTATGTTTCAAGTCTTCTCACACAGAACTTAAAATTGACTGAGCAACACAATACTACAGTTCATCGTGCTATCGGCTTCGTATTTTAAAGGTTTGTTTGCGGACTCTGGTCTTCCCGATCTCACAATGTCGGAAAGAAACGAGGTAGGCCTAAGTAATAGTTTAATTTAAAAACCATTTGACTTAAGTCTTTTAGAGATATACATTTTTGACTATTTATGGCTTAAAAATGGTTAAAATGAGACAAAATGTCCCTCTCTGCTTAGGCCCCCCTGATTATTATATACCGGTATAATATATAAAAAAAGATTGCTAGTTTTGTGTGTGTAATTTAATTGAGCTATTTTGTGTCTCATTGATATGGGGCTTTAGTTTGTGGTGCCAGCTAATAAATTAATAAAAATAACAGCTTACTCAACAGGACTGTTTCTCTCGAAAGTGCAATTGACCAAATACCTTGGTTGTTTGCGGAGAGAGTGTTCAAAATGATAATTATTAACTATGGTAGTTGATCGCCAAGGCTTTCAGCAAACACACCCCAGGTCTATACTTGGTCAAGAAAATGTATGTATGAATAAATACAAAAGACAATATGAAATTAAAATGTCTTATTTATAACTGTCATAAGATCAGACATGTCTAATACGCCTAGTTACCATGACAGCAGAAGTTGCTAATTGTCATGATGACATGGCTGTATAGCAGTTTAGCATACAGGCATGTTGTCAAGACAGCTTAAAATTGTTAGTTGTCATGACAACCAGTTGTCATAGCAACACTTACAGGATGTTTAGGTCAATGTTGCCTGGGTGTTTCTAGGGTCTTTGTATAGTACTTAAGGTGGTTGCTATGGTCATTGCAAGTGTGTCGCTATAATAGTGGTTACTATGGTAGTTACCTGGGTGCTGCATTGGTAGTCAAGGTGGTTGCTAGGATGTTGGTATGGTAGTCGAGGTTTTTGCTATGGTGGTTGCTAAGTTTTCATGATGGCAGTGGTTCCTAGGGTGTTGCTAGGTTAGTTGAGGTAGTTGCTATGGTAATTTAAGTGGTTGCTAGGCTGGTTGCTAGGGCATTGCTAGGGGAGTCATGGTGGTTGCTAGGGTGCTGAGTGTCAGTAAGGAGAGAAAGAAGGATAGAAAGAGAGGGAGTGAAATGTTTGGCTATTTATGTTTATGTTGGAAAAACAAACAGACAGAAAGCAGGATATTGACTGAATAAGAGAGGATATGATTTGCATTTTATTCCAAAATCCTGAAGGGACTGACTGCTGAGAATTAACTGATGATTAATAACTATGTGTTTTCTCTTAGTCAAAGAAAAAATCTTTTGATGAATCAAGAGCTGAATGTAGTTCTACAACGAGGACCAAAAGGTTTGATGCAGGTAAGTCTATGCCAAATTCAGACATAAAAAGTATGTCAATAAAAGTAGTCAAAACGAGTTTTAGTACATAAAAGAACGTTTAATATCTAACAGTCAATACAAGTTCCTCTGTGCTCAAAGAAAACTGCTAAAATTGTCAACATGCCCTACCACACATCTTAAAAATAATACATGTGCTTTTTCAGATCTGGATCATATGAACCTCTCCCCCATGATACGCCACCTTGTGGAGAACATGACAGAAGAGTAAGAGACAAGTTTTAAAAAAATCAGTGTTTCTCGTGGGATAGTAAAGTTCCAATGTTCTAAAATTCTTTTCTCTTTTGCAGGCATTGGAGAATTGTCCGTGAGGCTCTATGTGTGCCTGTGAGTTTGATTTCGCCCACATCAAATCTTTCGTATATTACTGTTCGATTATATATGGAGGGTTGATTTGAATAGAAATTCTCTAATATTCTTTATTCTTTAATATTCCTCGCTGATGAAATACCTTATTGTCTGATTTCGTTTACTCAGAGGACCAAAGAAGAAGTTGGCCATCTTTGTGCTATCATAGTGAAGAAAGTAGTCCAGACTGCTCATTATTACCTGCTCCCAGTCCTCAGTGAAATTCTGGGTGTTCCTGCCGCATACGTATGTGGAATGACAAGATCAGGGCAACACACATTTTGGTATGTACAGTAATCACTGGAATTACTTGTTTATCATTTTATTTTCATAAAACACAAGATTTTACTGTTTATTACTCCCATCATCAGATGCAAACCTAAAGTAGCACTTCCCCACTGCAAATCATGCCCAAATAACATCCCTGTTGTGAATTAGCATGGTCATGTTTTAATTTAAGTGAACTATGTGTAAGTTCTGTGTAACTATGTGTTGTCAGTTATACATGTGGTCTTTATGCCTTGGAATAGGGTAAGCACCTCAGAGGCCAAGAGACCTGAAGGATCATCTATACGCCAAGGATCTCAGGGGATAACAAATGAAATGCTCTTGGCAGCAGCCAAGAAAGAAGTCGATGAGATTTTTCGAGAATCTGTCAGAATAGTCAGTGGTTTGGATCCAGTTGTGCCTGCCTTACCAGAGAGATATTCTTCCATCTCCGAAAAGAATGTGGATTTGACAGCCTCATGCACCATTAAGGACTTTGACTCTGGTCCTACTACAGCACCCATGATGGCTGAGGACGCTAAAGCCTCAGGACTATCACAATCCATCCCCTTGCTCAATCAGTTTACCGACACTGAATTTCAACAAAGGGCATCAAAGCAAGTGAGTGAGGTTTTGCTCAAAACTCTTGAAAATGAATCCCCAATTGAGGAATTTGCTGAAGATGACGAGGAATCAAACTCCAAAGCAGAAAGTCAAACAGACCTCTGTAGGGTTCATGCTATCTTTCCATCTGGTCCCCTGTCAGAGTCTCTTGCAGTTGATCTAGTTGATGATATTATTGAATCCATGAAGGACAAAGTCTCCTGCCAAGAGGTTTATTCAACATCATATGATGTTGTTGGATGTGTTATTGAAGGGATGAAAGATCTTTTGGAGAAAACACAAGCCCTAGGAACTGTTGTTCCAATGAAAAGGATCTACAGGACAACATGTCAAATAATGTTCAATGCAATTCAGAACATGGTGGGGAAATTGTTTTGCAAATCTTTTCACTCTGACAGTAAAAAGAAAATGACAGTGGCTTCTGCCATCAATGTCACTAGCAAAGCAATTGTGTCCATGCAGAGTGAACTTCCCGATCTCAAGACGGCAGGAAATCTAGAGCAGGTAGAGCTGATTGATAAGATCCTTAGTGCTATGTTGAATGAAGTACAAGTGATTGACATTGAAACAGAAACAGACAGGTCACAAAGCCCTGGATTGCCATTGTCACACTCCTCAGTATCATTTCACTCAGAAATAGATGACCAAACCAAACTCACCGGTACTGCTGTTCTCCCTGAAGTGTTTATCGAAAGGATTTCCCCTCTTCTGACGCATACTTTTGTTGACATGGATGCTGCTTCATTGTCTCCTGGATGTGTAAATGAAACCATCAGTAGTGTGTTAGACACCATCTTAGAATGGGAAAAATGTGTACCCATCACTGGAAGACTGGAGAAATTGATCACTGAAACACAAATAGGTCAATATTCCTATGATATTGCAGATCGAGTACATAAAACACTAAAAGGTTATCATGGTCTCCAGACCATTTCCGTGCCAGTTGGAAAGAGTCTTTCAGATTCTATGCTTTGCAAATTAACATCTAGAGCTGAGGGAAAGAATGAAATTCCATCAGAGTTCGTTTACAGTTATGTAGAGGAGGCTGTGAAGCGACTACTCCTGTCATGTTTGTTCCCCTCAGCATCTTCTGAGAATCAAGAACGTTTACAGAATAATCTAGAGACCTCAAAATCATCACCTGAGGTGTTTGGAAGTACAATGAACGTATTCACACAAGTGATGACCAACGAAGTCATGGTGGCACTCTCCACAGAGTCAAAGAAAAATGTTTCTTCTGACTTGAAGGAATTAGTTAAGGAGGATCAGAAACTCTTAGACAAACGGGCACAGGACACTAAAACTAGATCATCCACCACTAACTCAAACAATCTGCCCCCTCGTACTTTTGACGAACATACAGATTTGATGCAAAATAGTCAGTGTGAAGGAGTCGCCAGTTCATGTCACCTACGTCTGTTAGAGTCCAACAAGAAAGACTTTGCCTCCTTGGTCTCCATGCTGGTCATTCGACTCCTGAAGAAAGTCAATAGCTTACAAAAGGACATTGGCACCCACCAGGATGGACTTCCAGATAATGTGCTGGATATGTCCAGAGACTTGATTCAGAAGATTCTGTCTGAGCTCAATACAGCGTTTGGCATGACAGGCGATGAAACCTATCCTAAGGATGTGAATTTTCACCAGATTTACAGAAACGTTTACAAAGAACTTACTCGACAGTTTGGGTCTGAAGATGTGCTCCGTTTTGCCCTTGAATCACAAGATCAATCTTTTGAATCATCACTGGTAGAAACGCTAACAAAAGAGATAACAAAGACTTGTAGCCAAACCAGCATACCAGCTTCTACACATCTCCCTCCAATTCAACCTACAGTTGGACAAGACCAAGGAAAGGAAAAGACCAGGAACAAAATGTTTCCAGTTTGGCTCAAGATGCCAACAATCAAATCGAAGGTGGAGTATCATGCATATAATTTAGCTCATGGAGCTTTTTACTGTCATACTGTCATACAGCCATACTGTCTATTCACTACAATATGTACTGTACCCAGTTGTAGGGTATATCTTTAAGTTACTATATAACTATGTGTTCTTCAGAAACCAAAGAGAGGATCACAGAGTCTCCTTGTAAGCCAGGCCTCTCCTGTTGCAAACACTAGTAAGTTCATGGTGATATTTGAAGCAACACTTCAACTAGATCTAACTATGTTCATGTTTTTGCCTGCTATAAATTATCCGTTTGGATGAGGAGGATAAATCATTCCCTATTTTTTCACAGAGCTCAGTGAGACGCTGGCTCAGGTCACCAAGGCTCCTGTATCTGCTGGCCCACTGGAGATGCCACAGGAGGAAGAGACCGTAGGGTGCTGTTTCTTCAGGATGCCGAAATTTAAGTTCTCCTTCAAGGTGGAGTTTAGTTTCTATATGAGATGTTATTGTAATTTTAGACATTATGTGTACTAATGCTGATCAGAGAGGCTACTGAGTGAAGAACACATTGGTGTAACATGATCTGTGAGTATGCAGTTTAGATATTTATTTATTCATTACAATTTGAATCTGAAATGATTTAATCTCTCTCTTACTTTATCAGAAAATAAGGAAAGGTGCTAAAATTGGCCATTGTGACGATGATAAGTCCTTTGAAGAGAACATCAATGTCTCAGGTAAGTGAAACTGAAAGTCTGAACAGATAAACATACATTCATTCACTGTAACATTGAGTATTTACTAAGTAGACGTACTTGGAAAGTGTTGTTTTTTTTCTTCGCCATCTCTTTTTCAGCCTGTGCAACATCTTGTCAGACTCGGTTCAATGAGGCTACTGCTGAACTGACTGCTTCTGAGAGCCAAACTAAACTGGAAGAGACTGCATCTAGACTGACCAACACATCTACTCCAAAGATGGGACTGTCTCACCTAGCTGTTTAAGTCACCGACACAGCTCAATGATCCTTTGAATCATCGGATCCTCTAAGAACTCTTCGGTCCTTTCAACTACATTTTTTTGAACCCCAATCTGGCTATTTTAATTAAACGTATTATTGCATGCATATTGGTGTAACTTTGCCATTTGTTGGGTACTATAGGGATGACTACATACAGTGGCGCTGGGAAGCTTGTGAATCTGTTGGAGGTTCTTGAAAGTTCTTGAACAACAGCTTTTAGTTGATTTTAATCTCATATTAAAATATCAAATCATATGAATCTAACTGTGCTTAATTGTAAGATATGTCACAGGCTTGAAGCTGAAAGGTTAGCTTTGCATTGTGTTTTGATGAGAAGTTGAGATGTCGTAAATCGGCCAGATTGGAGTGCGCCCATGTTCTTAAGGTCTGAATTTGCGAGAAATCGTTGGTGATTCTACAGACATCCTCGGATTTAAATAATTATAATAATAATAATAAATACGAGAGTATTTGTATCATAAACAATTACGTTTCACATTTATAGTCATGATTCTACGAGGTATCGTGATGTCCTAACATAAATAAAAGCACTTCACAAACACTGCAAATGGCCTTGAATAAATAAATAAGCACTAAACTCAAGGGCGTGGATATAGCCATTGTTGTGTTGTCCAATAAAGAAACTGGTTGTCATTAACTTCTTTTATTGTCAACTCTGTTCGTCTAACATACATGTGACTTATCTCTGTACTTTCGCGGTCTCCTCTCCTGGCTTCCGTAGTTCGCGTTTCCTTAACTATACTACATATTCCTCCCTTTGTAGATTTATTCTATCTTTATCAAATACATTTTAAATCTATCCTGGTATAACATAACATTTCAACATGTAGACCTAGTCTCCAATTCTTAAAGTAAATTATATCTCATATTCTTAATTTCAAAGTTTTAAATCAAACAGTTCCTTAACTCTAACAAAGTATTCTGTTCCACAAAATTAAACATAAGACATTTCTTTCAAAAGAGTACATTCTTTGTCTTTTTTTTTTACAATCATGTTCTGAAACGGGCTGGTTTCCTGATAGCCCTCCCTGATCTGGTGGTTTAGGTTCTGGCACATTGACAGTCTCTTGAGGGGTTTCTACAGCAGGCTGATGCTGTGGATGTGGTGTATCCTCAGGTACTCTCATGTCCATGTTCGGTGTTGCTGGTTCGGGAATGTTAAACTCCAATGGGAAAGGTGCATGTCGGAGGTGTTTGACATTCCTTATCACCAGAGTTCCATTTTCTGTATTGACCAGTTCAAAAGAAGTGTCAGAAGTGCTTCTTAATATGACATAACGAATGTTCTTGTATTTTGCATCTAATTTGCTGTTTTCCAGATTTGCAATGTATACAATGTCTCCAATTTTGAAAGTGTGTTCTTTTGCTCCATGTTTCTTATCTGCATACTCTTTCATTTTGTTTTTGTATTCGTCATGATGTTTTCTGATCCCGCATTCTTCTTCTTCTT
Organism: Clupea harengus; assembly: GCF_900700415.2. Taxonomy (NCBI): domain Eukaryota; kingdom Metazoa; phylum Chordata; class Actinopteri; order Clupeiformes; family Clupeidae; genus Clupea; species Clupea harengus. The sequence goes on from NC_045154.1 coordinate 3,790,512, forward strand.
CCTTCTCCAAGTTTGGTAGTTTTGTGCGCATATCCCTTCCAAAGATAAGGTAGGCTGGAGTTTCACCTGATGCTCTGTGAGGGGTGGTACGGTATGCCATGAGAATCTTTGGCAATTCCGCCGTCCAGTTCTTTCCTTCACATTTGGCTGATCTGAAGGCCTTTTTCAGATAACGATGGAAACTTTCTATCTTACCATTACTCTTGGGGTAATAGGGTGACGCCCTAATGTGCTTGATTCCACAAGTTTTGAGAAAATCTTCGAAGAGATGAGCTACAAATTGTCTGCCATTATCAGTCACTACCTCTAGGGGGTATCCAAAGCGTGCAAAGATTTTCATCAGTTCTCCAATCACTGACTGTGATGATATATCTGATAACACTATAGCTTCTGGGTAAGACGTGTAGTAATCAATGACTGTCAGTATGTGTAGATTTCCTATTGGACCAACTAAATCTATGCCTAACTTTGTCCATGGCCTTGGAGGTAACTCTAGTGGTTGGAGTGGCTGATCTTCATGTAGTGGTTGGTTCAGAACGCAAGCATTGCAGTTCCTAATCATTCTCTCAATATCAATGTCCATATTAGGCCAATAAAACTTATTTCTCAGAAATTGTTTTGTTCTCACTACTCCTTGATGTGTTTCATGTGCTATATGCATTGCTTGTCTGATTTTACCTTTTGGCAGCACGATCCGGTGCGCTCTCATCCAGTGTGCGTTGATAATTCATCTGCGCATCTTTTATATGGTTGCATTTCCTCAGCAATCTGAGTCGGCCATTGTCCTGTTTGTATGATTGGAACGAGTTGCTGTAGTACGTCGTCCTCCTGTGTGTCTTTTCTGATGTCATCAAGCGTAATGGCAGGCACTTCATTTGTGATGATGGAAAGTACTCTCTCCATGTAATCGTCAAAATATTCGTTGTGTTCTGTTACAGCCAAAGGAAGTCTTGAGAGAGAATCTGCAACATTACACTTCCCTGCTATGTGTTCAATTGTGTATTCAAAAGGGTGCAGTCTCATCCCAAGTCTCTGGATTCGTGGTGGTAGCATTGTTGCTTTTTCTGGATTAAACATATAGATCAAAGGTTTGTGATCTGTTTGTAAAACAAACTTGCTTCCCCATAAGTATGTTCTGAAGTGTTCTACAGCCCAGACACATCCTAGAGCCTCACGTTCTATTTGAGAATAGCGTCTCTCGGTGGCGGTCAGTGAGCGACTTCCATAAGCTACTGGTTTGTTTTGTCCGTTAGACTGTTTCTGAAGTAATACAGCTCCTAATCCTATTGGACTGGCATCTGAAATCACAGTAGTCTGTGCGTCAAGCTTGAAGTATGCCAGACATGGTTGGCTTACCATTGCTCTTTTCATGTCATTAAATGACTTTTCAGTCTCACTGTTCCATTGCCATTCTTGACCTTTTCTTGTCAATCATCTTAGTGGCTCTGATATGTTGGCGTAGTTTGGAATGAACTTCATCAAAAATCCACATGTGCCTAAGAAAGAACGGAGTAATGTCACATTCTCAGGTCTTGGTGCTTTGTTAATGGCTTCAACTTTCTTTGGGTCAGGTTTTATTCCTTCTCCTGAGATCACATGTCCAAGTATTTCAATTTGTTTCAGTCCCAGCACACATTTGTCTTTGTTAAGTGTTAATCCTCTTTCTTGAAATCTCTTGAACACTTTCCTCAGCCTTTCTTCCAGCTGGTCTTCATCATCTGCATACAGAACCATATCATCCATGTAGCATACAATTCCAGGCATTCCACTTATCAATAAATCCATAGCCTTCTGGTAGGCCTCAGGTGCTGATGATAATCCAAACGGGACTTTTTTGTATCTGTAGCAGCCTCTGTGTGATATAAATGTTGTCAATTTCCTTGATTCTGGGTCTAATTCAATTTGCCAAAAGCCTTTCCTGGCATCGAGTTTTGCATAGACTTTAGAACCCTGAACTGCTTGCAATATACTATCAACAGTTGGTACGGGATGCCTTTCTCTGATGACAGCTTTGTTCGCTTCTCTGAGGTCTACGCATAGTCTCATCTCAGCTGTATCTTTCTTCGGTGTGAGCAGTAGGTTTGACACCCATTCAGATCCTTCATTGACTTCCTCTATGATATCCTGCTCAAGCATTTTGTCTAATTCCTGATTCACTGCTTCCTTCATGTGATATGGAATTTGTCTCAGTTTCTGTGCTACTGGTGGTACTGATGGATCTACTGTCACTTTGTGCGTGTAGCCGTTCACTTTTCCTAGTCCTTTGAAAAGTTCTGCATATTCTTCAAACAAGTTCTGAAATCTTTCTGCTGAATGTTGTACTGTGTTGATTGTCTCTTTCTTGTTCAGAATTTTCATTGAGAAGCTAGATGTTCTTCCTAACAGTGCTTCAACATCTCCTCTGATAACATAGACATCATCCTTTATCTTGCTGTCCTTCCAGCAAAGCTCAGCTTCAAAAAATCCAATACACGGCAAGGGTGTTTTCTGTCCATATGCATAAAACTTCTTGGTTGTCTGTCTCAACTTTGTATTTCTTTTAAACAGTCTATTGTAAAGACCATCTCCTATGAAGTTTCTGCTGCTTCCTGTATCAATTACCATCTTCACTTTTTGTGCATTAATTTGGATTGTTTCTTTGCCTTCTGGATCTACTGAATAAATAAATTCATCAGAATCATCTGAATTCTGCTCATTTACAATCCTAATAGGCTTTTCTGATTTTCTTTGTTTTGAATCATTTTTTCCTTTGATTTCTATTTCTCCTGTCGAGCTGTTCTTTTTCCTACAAACTCGAGCATAATGACCCACCTTCTTACAGTAGAGGCATTTAGCAGTTCTAGCTCCGCAGTCATCTGCTGTGTGGTTAGACATTCCACATCTATGACACGCAGTACCGTTGTCATGGTCGTCTCTGTCTTTTCCGAATCCTTTCGTTCTTTTCTCGTGCCCTGCGCTTGCTCTGTGTCCACTCCTATTGAAGTTCACATGGCTATCTTTCTGATAACTGTCGTCCGATAGTGCTCTCGCTTCAGCCTGTGCAGCTTCAAAAACTCTTGATACTCTTAATGTTCTTTCCAATGTGAGCCCTTCCTCTTGCAGCAATTTGTCACGTAGTCTTTTGTTCACGCATTTCTCCACAATCTGATCTCTTATCATGTCCGATTCGAGTGTTCCGAAGTCACACGATCTAGCTAGTTCTCTGAGTGCATTCACGAACGCATCAATAGTCTCGTCTTGAGTCTGAGTTCTTTGTCTGAATTTATGCCTTTCTAGAACAACATTTCTCCGAGGTGTAAAGTAGGTAGTCAGAGCAGTCTTAGCTTCTTCAAACGTTACTTTCAGACCAGGCAGATTAGCAAAAATTCGTTGCACTAGTGTGCCTATACAGTGTAGCAAAGTAGCTCTTCTCACCTCATCTGGATTGTGTATGGATCCACTGGCTATCTCAAAAATTGTATAAGACTCCATCCAAAGTGTATATTCCGTATACAAGTCTGAAGCTCCCATGTTCAAAGGGTTTGGAGGTGATATCTGTGCCATAGCATATCCGACTGGAACAACAGCAGGTGTTCCGCGGTCCTCCATCTCGATGCACTAGCCTAGCTAACGCGTTCAACTAGCAGACTTCACTGTTGGTTTTGAACGTTGAATCCGTGTCGTTCTTCAGTGTATTTGGATGAATCTTGCATTTTCAAATCCTGAGTCCGTTTAAACTATCCTCGTCGCCATAAATGTTGTGTTGTCCAATAAAGAAACTGGTTGTCATTAACTTCTTTTATTGTCAACTCTGTTCGTCTAACATACATGTGACTTATCTCTGTACTTTCGCGGTCTCCTCTCCTGGCTTCCGTAGTTCGCGTTTCCTTAACTATACTACAGCCATGGTGGGATAGAATGGAGAAGACGTTCATTTAAATGCAGCTAAATTCCTCCTTGAAGAGCCTTCATTTGCGTTTGAACTTTTGACATAAATTGTCTGTGAGTAGATATTTTGTGTTAAAACATTTAATTCCGTTTAAAATGACGTTAAATTTCTGTTTGTAAATTTAGCAGCTAAATTATGCTAGCTCTCGTGGTATCGTGCTACCTTTATTCCACATTATTTGACGTGACATGTTTGTATCTCTTTATTTCTGTCTGTTACAGACAGTTTTACAAAATCAAACGCCCTTATGAATAATTGCATGCTGATAACTTCAGTAAACTCAAGAAAAACAAGACTTGAAATTAATCATCTTTATTGGGCAAAGACAAGTGTTAGCTAGCTGTCTAGTCCTGTAAGGTAGAGCATTCGTTCATTTTCTCGTGGCCGGTCATCGGGACTGTTGCATAGGCTCAGTCAAGGAAACAGAAATGATTCGTTCATACAGGTCACGTGAAAAAGGATCCAAAGACTCGTACCCGTAGACCCAGTCAAAATTAACGAATCTAAAATTGAAACTGATTTTGTTGTGACATGCCTGAAATGCTTACTGAGTTGCAGTACTAGAGAAACAAATATGTGAAGTTTATGATTTGCTGTCTGTTTAAGAAGGGCCACAGAAATAAAATCTATCCAAAGAAAGACAAACTTTCTGTTCTGTACCACATTGAATTGCATAGCATCATGCATCGCATTGTATCGCGAATCACATTGCATAAAAATAGGGGTGAATTGTATTGTATCACATTAGTAGTTGCTTCATGCATCTTTAATGTATTGGATTGTTGGCAATTCATTGAAATGTGTATCCCATGATCGGCCACATTGATGGAGATGCACATCCTTACCTCAGAGCCCGTAACTTACCCGTGTACCCACTAGATGGCAGTCAAGGTTTGGTCAGGAACACAGTTTCATTGACAAAACTCTATTGGCAGGGATATATGGAATAAATATGGTGATATTTATTGAATGAGATGTCTTAACTGGAACATGCGCCAGGTTTTACACCATACCGATGACTGAAGTGGCATGTACAAGGCTGTGAATAGCAGGCATGGTATGCGGAATCATTCAATGTATAAATGCAATATCAATTATAAAATTCATAATATCTTTTTACAATTTGTTCAATACAAAGCATTTTTTAACTGCTGTACAAAGACAGCAACATTGTGAATCTGGGCAGTGGGAGGGATGTAGCATTTTGATTACTGTGTGGAGTGTATAGTCTAGAGCCTATGGAGGTTAATGTGAAGAATATTAATATTTATGCTCCTAGAGGTTCTATGCCAAAGACCATAGAACATGTACTTGTATAGTTGTGGGATCAGCCACTGTGACTGTTCTAGCTTCTCATTCTGCTTTCAATATTTAATCTCCTTGTTCTCCTGCATTGGTGTCAGATAGGAGAGGCTATGGAAGGCGGGGTTTGGGGGGGGGTGGGTACCCAACATCCTCTTAAACTCCGTGCTGTCGTCAGTCAGAGAGGTGAGCATCAGTGTGATCCGTCCACTCCTGCTATGGCAACAGGCGCACAATAAGCAACATGTTAATCCAGTGAGGAAGTCTTCAGACACCTGTCCTTTTCCTCTCTATCTCTCTTTCCCCGTCTGTCTCTCCCTCTGTTTCCGTCCTCCTCTCTACCCCAATCACCCACTGGACTTTCAGAATTTGGAATACGGCAACTCAGAAATTGGATCTTGTCACTCGGACTGTAAGGACAGTTTAGGAGTCCGACTGACACTCGCTCCACATCAGGACCACCTGTAGCTCCATCCTTCCCTCTCCCTGTGCTGTGCTTCTACCCCCAGGAAAGCTGTGGGGTGGAACAGCCCTACTCCTCCGCACGGACACACCTACCAGATAGCCACTCACATCCAACACCGCAAGGATGCCCCACTAGGGCCTTAAGAGAATATCTCTGAGAGTCAGTCAGGTTTGGGGTGTCTTAAGGCACAGGAGAGCGGGAGACACTGAAGTGTTTTGACTGAAAAGAGGATAGACAAGAGAAGGAGTGAGATGCCTTTCGGAGGATTTGCGGGACTGAAAGAACGGATACTGAAGCCAGGGAAGGAGGAGGTGAAGAATTCTGTAGGAGACTCACTGGGGAACCTGCAGAAGTAAGTAAGAGAGAGAGAGAGAGAGAGAGAGAGAGAGAGAGGAGCAGTCAATGAGTGAGAGAATGTGTTTGCAAGGACAACTCTGTCAAAGAGCAGGTAATATTACAGCTATTCTAGATATAGGGGGAAAGGACCATAGTGCCACCTGTAATTAATGTAGTTGACCTTTGGCACAGTGCACATATATTTTGTAATGGAATTTTGAGTGAGGGGGTGCACAAGACTTTGGACTGCTGACAGCATCCAGTCAGCCAGAACCACCCTTGCAGAATTTAGAACTGTGTTAAAATACCAAACAAAAACCCTTCCCATTCTGTATGTGGTAATAGTGTTGAAAATCTACTCTTTACTGTCCCCTGTAAGTGCGTATGTTGGATGTTGTACCCTCCAACTGCAGTGGTGTAAAACAATATGAATATATGCAGCTAAAGTAATAATCCTCTTTAAGTCACAATCTGATACATAATTTCACAAGGGTATAACTAATATGGAAATTGCATTTAATAAGTCGATAAACGCTGATATCTCAGGTAATTTCCGGTGGCAGTGTGAAATTGCTCGGTGGCTGATTGAAAGGTTTGCAACTAAGGCTTCCAAGCTCTCAAGTAAACGACAAAAAACAGAAATGAAGAAAATATGGATATACTATTGCTTTAAAATGACAATTGCTAAAGAAGGCGCTTATAATAATGTCATGTGTAATGTGAAGGACAATCTCAGTGATAAAACATGATGTAAAATAGACTCTTTACAAAATTTATGAGAAGGTATTTATTTGACATTAGGTATTCAAACGATTCAAAAGACTGAAAGAGAGTTTGCAGAAAGAAGGAGAAGGGAAGGACTGAGGAAGAGAAGAATTTAATGCTTTTAGAACAACCTTGTCCATTTCCAGAAGGTAACTCAGAATGTATGGTAACAACCTTCATTATTTAGAGACCTATTCATAATTAATTATGGTATTCAGACTTTAAAATGTGTTGTAATTTGTAACCAATGCCTTAATGATGTGTTTCATTCCACTGAATTGACAATACCAGTCTAAAAGCACAACTAATTTCATGATGCTACAATGACAAGACAACAAGAAAAGTACAGAGAACAGAACAAAAATATAAAAATAAAATTAATTTTCATTTATTCTGGATATTTCTGACAGAAGGTCCGAAAGCCGAAGTCTAAGTAAATAGGCTACAAATGATTGTGATGTAAACAACCGATCTGTCATTCTTATGGCATCACGTAATATAATTTAATAGTTTGACTTTCTTTTTTCTTTGTTCACAGTTTTTGTCATATAAAAGGTTTTTGCTTTCATGACGTGTTTATTAATGAAGTTATAAATAAAGAATTTCAGCTACCTAAGATTTTGAGAACCAAGAGTGAGAGTGGAGAGTTGTGTCTGTGAGCGCCATTTCCTGTTCCTGATAACAATCAACTGTTCTCATGGCATTTATCACTATGGATGGGGTCTATTTTCAGACAGGGTTGACAATAAGAACCAAACAAGGACTGCATTTTTTAAGTATTTGATCTAATTGCTAGAAAAATAATGTTCCAAGTATGATATAATAATGCCTGACTACATTGTAAGGCTGTGGATAGCGATGCATAATAATGAATCTAACAATAGCTGTTGGTAAGATAAAATAGCCCACTGAATTGAAGTGAAATCTCTAAAATACTCTTTCCTACTTAACAACCTACCTAAAAGTAACAGTAATTGTGGCCAAACACAGATACACAGATAAGCTGGTCAAATACATTTCACTGTTTTTCAAGCATCTGACTGAGAAGTGGTTTAGCTGAACATCAGGACATTCTGTTGATTTGGTAGTCATAGATGTAGTCCCTTTGTTCAGTCAATACTGACAGTAACATTTCAACACAAATGCACTATTGTGCGTGTGACTGAAAGTGCCTCACTCTTGCTTCATGAAGAACCTGCCCTTTGACAGGGCCTCCATCAGCCCCCCCTGCTCCGTCTCAGTTCAGGGGAACTCAGGTGTGCGTGAGGGAGAGCAGATGAAAGCCATTCCCGCCTGGAGCCGCACGGGATGAGAGTGGTAATGGAACAGGTGTGAGGACGCGGGCGGGTGGATGGATGTGGAGGGGGCTAACTCAGAGACGAGTCGTGACCTTTTACAGGAACCGTGCGTCATGATCAAGTCTCCTGACCTCTCTGGACTCTCCAGGACTGCCTTTGTATTGTGATCAGTCAGCCAGGAGAGTGCATTACTCTTCTGTGATCACAACCTCAGTCTAGTGCCTTGTAGTCTGGAAAAATTGCGTGCAAATGTACTTATTGTTCATAGCCATAGACTGTCATAGACTGTCTGAAACTGAAACGGATTTGTATATTTAAAATAAGATAAATCCCAACCAGCTTTTTTTCTGGATAACTGTAATAGCCATTTTCCACAAACCTGCTGAGCCAGACACATTTGAAACGTACTTTAATGCGGGGCTATCTCTGAATAGGACTGGTCTGCGAATAGTATTTCAGATTGAATTAATTAAGTGTAATAAAATGTTTGTGAGGCAACTGAGAGCACAGTTCTGAAAAAAAATGCTCTGAAGTGATGTGGTAAATTGAAAAACCCCATGCTTGAACTTCTACGCTGGTGTGTGGTAGCTGATCTTCTGATCACTGGTCAAGACCACCTATACTGTTAAGATGGGCCATTTTTTGTACTTAAACTGCACGCAGACATCTTCATGTTTTCATGTGTGCTATTCCTGCCCCTGGACGCTCTCTGCCAAATTGCTCATGAAAATAATAATGCTGTTCCCTTCCTGGTCCAGTGACATCTACTTTATGGTAATCAGGGCAAACTAAACTTGTTAGCAAAGTCAACAAAGTCAAAGAACATGTCTGTAGTTGAAGATAGGAAAGATAGTCAACTAACACTTTAAGAAGATTCAACATAAGCTTGCAGTGTTGCTTTCAATTCCTTGAAACGGCACCGTATCTCACGTCGACTGAACCGCCAAGCTGACTATTGTTCATCACAGGAAGATTGATGGGAGTAACGTGGATGAGGACCTGGTGGAGCTGACGGAAGACGGGCGGCCGGTGTCCATGAACAAGCATGCAGCCCCTCTGCTGGACTGCAGCTGCTGCGGCCTGCCCAAGCGCTACATCATCGCCATGCTCAGCGGCCTTGGCTTCTGCATCTCCTTCGGCATCCGCTGCAACCTGGGCGTGGCCATCGTGGAGATGGTCAACAACAACACGGTCTACATCAATGGCACACCTGTCATGCAGGTAATGATCTGACAAAAGCACAATGTCACAATGCCATTCAAAATATGGTTATAATATCAAGGTCCTGTCTTTACATTACATTTGATATCTAAAGCTAGAAAATGTTGACATGATGACAAACAATACAAATAATAATATTTTTCTATGCCTGAAGGCTGATTGACGTGGAAGCTGTTTAGTTTTTAAAATGCATGCATGCAACAGGAATACACACATACACATACACGTACACGTACACGTACACGTACACCCATACACGCACACACGCACACATGCACACACGCACACACACACACACACACACACACACACACACACACACACACACACACACACACACACACACACACACACACACACACACATACACTTGCTGTGCCCAGACTATGAGATCATGTTAAACCTCCATTAAACCTCTCTTTGTGTTGCACAGCCGGCACAGTTTAACTGGGACCCTGAGACGGTGGGCTTGATCCATGGATCCTTTTTCTGGGGCTATATTGTCACTCAGATCCCTGGAGGTTTTATATCCAACAAGCTCGCTGCTGACAGGTGAGATTACCCAATGCTGTGGCACAATATTGTACGCCATAGTGATCCTATCGCACTGATATAACAGTGGAAAATATTACAAATATTACAAAGCTGTATCCCAAGAATAGTCCACTGCTCTGAAAGGGTTAATGTTGTGCAGCGTGCAGGTGAGGGGAACTGATGGCGAGATAGCAGCCGTGTAATAAAAGCTTCACAGGAGAGGAGGACACGTCACTGACAGAGTTAATAATGAAAGATCCTGCTTCTGATTTCTCCCCGAAACACCAGCCACGGCAATATTACAAGTGTCACTTACACTCTGTTTTGGAAAGAAAAATGGGAGACAGAGAGCAGGAAAGCAGCGGAGAGAGAGATAAAGTGTGTGAGGCGATAAAGAGATCTCATCACCCAAGACCACCGGTGACTCAGGTTCTGGTCTGGTCTGCAGTGCTAACCGTCCAGAGTCAAATGTCCAATCAAGCTGACAGTGGTAGGCTAGGGCAGGACGCCACAGAACAGGATATGAGTGAGAGACTGCAAGGCACAGCTATCCAACAGCTGACAACAGCTTCTCTGTCTGGTTTGAATTTGGTTTCAGTAGGCAAGAAGGCTAGAGACTAGAACATCTAGGCAAAAAGACCTGCAGAATATGCCTTTATCCATGCTGATGCTTTCTTGTGAAACTAAGCTTTGTTGTGCATCTATTGCTACAAGAAAGCCTGTGACAGTCTGTTTAACGGTCTAATAAAGTAAGAAATATCAAAACTAAAATCTGTAAGTAATACTGTTGTAAAAATGCTTACCAATACCACAACAAAGGAATGAAAATAATTACCAGTACAAACAAGAGGTGATTGGCATGGGAATCAAAAACTTTTAAAATTATGTGAAAAGGATTTCTGTAAAAAAAAAAGCATGCTCTGCACCACAAAAAAGCAAGCCTTTCAATATGCCATTCATGCCATTTTAATGATGATATTAATTTCAATTAGTTAAAGATATATTTGTAATAAAGTATACAATTGCAACAAAACATCTTAGAAGAACAACACTAGGGCGTATCTTTCTACATCATACTTTGAAACCAGCTTACTCATGCTCTCAATGTATCTTCTGCAGGGTGTTTGGGGCAGCCATCTTCCTTACTTCTGTGCTCAACATGTTCATCCCGACCGCTGCAAGGGCACACTATGGCTGCGTCCTGTTTGTCCGCATCCTCCAGGGTTTAGTGGAGGTGAGGAAACTCTCTGTCTTCACAAGCAACAGGCAAATGACGATAGAAACCTCAAATGAACACTGGGAGAACATCCAAAAATGGTCACTATTACTGTTTACCTACAGATTACTGATAATATTTACATACATAACTTGCACATTCGTGATAAGGCATGATCTTAATCAACTGATAAGAATAATCTCTAAATGTAGAGTAACATGGAGGTGTGTATGGGCAGTACAGGCTGTAATGTATAATGAATTGCTCGGTCATTCACATCAGATCAGTTACCTCAACAGAGCAATCATCAGAGCGTGTATTTCACATCTCATAATGGACTAGTAGCGTTCCCAAGCACCAGACGAACAAAGTGTCCAGGCCACTCAGTGTAGCCCAGCTTTCGTGCCAGAGTCCCATACATTTTAGATGAGCGGGTGGTGTCAGTGAACACAAACATGTGCTGTGAGGGAGAGAGCTTTGGGGTTGATGCCATCAGTCAATACAGACTAATGCTTGTCTAAATGTCTTATAAACACTGCACTTGCAAGTTGTCCTTTCAGGATATATCTAACCTCTTTAAGACTTTTTTTAGTGAATCTGTTTCAGTGGTCACATTTTCTTTCTGTATGAAGACACCATTTTATTTATATACTCTAATAATGAACTGAATTGTATATTTGAGGCGTCATTTGGTCAGATAGAAAGCTCTGTAAATTATGAAATGGTTCATTACCAAATGTACACGTGGAATAACTATCTCAGCATAACTTATTTGACACATACTCAGGCAGCACTGACCTCTGATCCTGACCTCTGATCCTGACCTCTCACCCCGCTCACATTGCTGTCACAGGGCGTCACGTACCCAGCATGCCATGGGATGTGGGCTAAATGGGCTCCCCCCTTGGAGAGAAGTCGTCTAGCCACCACCTCATTCTGTGGTGAGTAGGAGGGGCACACGTCACCTTTTCACACCTTTGATTTGGACTGTTTGTACATTCTAAGCATTCTCTGCAGGAATCTCAAACCAGCATTGTCTTCACTGTCCACAAAACACCCAGTTCTTTTTTAACTTGGTTTTTATTTCAGTTTCAGTGATTTTTTTTCCTACTGTTTTTTTGTTTTGTTCTCACAATTGTTCTTTAGTTTCAGGGGGGGGGGGTATGTGCTATAGGTGTGTCTAAATGCATAAAGAGATAATAATACCCAGTTTAAAAAATAAAATGGAAACAATATTTTGGTTGTTTGTCCCAACTATGGTACCCAGTTATCTAGTGTGCTCCTGAGGGGGCTTATCACCTGATCAGCGCTCCCTTCCCTGATGAGCTGTCCTGGCCTGAACCCACTCGGCAGGCGGGCGGGCGGCGTGTTTTGTTTTGCAGATGACTGTCTGTCAGCCACCTCCCCCCACACACACACATACACTTACCACCACCGCCCCATAACATCCAATAAACTGCTGCCATAGCAACCTGCGCTTTTCAAAACCCTCTTGACATGGCGTCTGAATGAAGAAGGCCACACAACGATTCGCCCGCTCCTCTGAAAAACACGCTCGCTCAATCAGCCAAATGAAGTGTCACACTCCCCGCAGCCCGAGAGCACACTTGTGTGCGCCATCTCTCTCCAAACAGGAGTGTGTGTGTGTGTGTGTGTGTGTGTGTGTGTGTGTGTGTGTGTGTGTGTGTGTGTGCGCACCCAGTGATGAAATATACATTACAACACCTTTTCATTAAAACCTAATTTCCCTCACAAACACCTTGTGCTACGGCTCTGGAATCAGCCCAGCCAATCCACCGCTCTCTCGCAAGCTTCACTCCATCCAGCTGTTTACAGCACACTCTCAGCAGTGATGCCCTTTCAGTATTTCATGTTCACCCCCTCACTGATGACCGAAATGGCTGATTTTTAGTTTTTGTGGTTGGTTCTGCGTGCTGCTTGACTGACAGGCCTGCCTGCGTGTGTCTCTGTTAGGGTCCTATGCAGGAGCGGTGGTGGCCATGCCCCTGGCGGGAGTGCTGGTGCAGTATGTGGGGTGGCCCTCCGTCTTCTACATATATGGTGAGACAAGTGAGGCCCCCGGCCGGCTCTTGAGGACCATTTTGAACCTCAAACACGTTTACCTTAAACACATTCACTCATTTAGACTGACATGTTTCTTAACGGCAATGAACATTGTATTTATAGACAGTATGTTTACATGCACACAAGAGAGTTAGATAAAGATAGATAGAGTGACACAGAGAGAGAAAGAGAGAGAGAGAGAGAGACAGAGAGAGAGAGAGAGAGAGTCTCTTCTCTTACCCTGATTAATTTGGATGGAAACGGCAGGTGCAGTTGTGACGACATTGTTCTCAACGTTATCTTTCTCTTCCACATCTCAGCTGATTTAATCTGAAGATTAATTGACTCAAATGAACATTTTCCTGTCTGTTCCCCTGCCTCATTCATCTTTTCTAATAGTTACAAAATGAAACATCAGATATGCTGCAGGCCAGATCCCAAGCACTTTTAATTTACTCACTGTATTACTTTGAGTTGATATTTCATGTCTTTAATGAATTACGAGTGTAAAATAAAGGGAACAGTTCTTGTTATTACCATGTGTTACAATGTAATTACTACTTATTAATGCATCTGGACCCAAGTATGTTAATGAAACTTGTGCAATAATCAGGTGTCTTTGGGATCATATGGTACGTCTTCTGGCTGCTGCTAGCCTACACCAGCCCAGCAAAGCACCCCACCATTAGTGAGGAGGAGAGGGTCTACATAGAGACCAGCATCGGAGAGGGCCAGAACATGATCAGTGCCACTGAGGTGATGCCCCACAGCACACAGAACACTCACATGACTTTAGAATACCTTCAGACTAGAAGCAATTCCTGATGTCCTAATAAACCCAAGTCTGTTTTTTAAATGTGCTGCCTAGTGAATACCTAATCAATCAGTTCTGGGAACATGACTCAGCACTTTACCTTGGTCATATAATAGTGGTGTATCTCTTTTCCTGCAGAAATTCAACACTCCTTGGCGCAAGTTCTTCACCTCCATGCCTGTGTATGCCATCATCGTGGCCAACTTCTGCCGCAGCTGGACCTTCTACCTACTGCTCATCAGCCAGCCCGCTTACTTCGAGGAGGTCTTCGGCTTACCCATCAGCAAGGTGAGTAGCCATTATATGGATCACATTACATCATTGCAACTTAATGTGTCATCTCATATTGAGCTTATTAATTAACATGGCAATTGTGTGTTGATATTATTATATGTACATAATATGTACATTTGTCGGCAGTATGAGGTATGTCATGTCACTGGGCTGTATGTCTTCTCTCAGGTGGGATTTCTCTCCGCTGTACCCCACCTGGTGATGACTATTGTGGTGCCCATAGGTGGCCAGCTGGCTGACTACCTCCGCACCCATAAGATCCTGTCCACGACAGCCGTCCGTAAGATCATGAATTGTGGAGGTGAGTGGAGAAGCACTGTGGACTCGCTACTGACCAAGTGAGTTGTTGTAGACTCTGCCATTGTTATTCTGGTTGGTGTTGACTATTCAGTGGTACGTGTATGCTCTAGTCAGAAGTAGGGATGGGTATCGTTTGGTTTTTATCCGATACCGGTACATAACCGATACTTTTAAAACGATACCGGTGCCTAAACGGTGCCGGAACCGATACTTTTTTTTTTTTTTAAAGTGCAAAGCGACGATTGACAACATTAAAGAAAGGCTTTTTTTATTGCCAAGGCAATTTTTTTTCTTCAAATTGAACAATATATTAACTGTTTAAAGTATATTACAAATATAAAAACCATACAAAACACTTGGCTTCCAACTACAGCTTCAAACTTTTTAACTTCAAACTATGAACATTATATTAACTGTAAACAACAGTTTATAGTATACTTAAATAAATATAAATAAATAAATACAAAAAACAGCTTCAAACTTCTTTTGCAAAAATATGAGCATATTTGCCTTTGGAGTCAAAAATGTATTATTTTGTTTGCATTTATTTCATGAAATTTCACCATTTTATGATTTGTTTATACCTATCTTTTCTATCTTGTTCATAGTTAATCTTGTTACTTGAACACACTGAGTACGAGAAAATGTGTACTGCCCCTTTAAGAGACTACCGTTGGTAGTTTATCTGTCATCTCCGTTTATTTTTCAGTCTTCAGTTGCTGATCTGCCGTTGACTCTTGCCTTCTCTCCCCTCTTTCCACGCAATTATTTTGTTGCATTTGCTGCACGTCGCGATGTTTGAATCTTTTTGTGCGAAATACAGCCACACTTTTGACCGTTTACCTTTCGGTATTTTCTCTGTTAAAAGGTTGATGGCTAGTTCTGTTTGTGCTTGCCTGCTCTTCACTGTCATAAGACTGTTGCTATGAAAACACCAATGAGCGTGAGCGACACAAGACAAAGTTTACATTGGGAGCTGGGGCAGTTTTACATGTGCCCCACGGAATCTGCCTAGCGACCGTGTTCAATTGGCTCAGGCACCGAAATGAAGCACCGAAATCTGCGTTGCATTTCGGTCCGGGTAGGTACCGGTTGTATTGGAACCGGTTCCATATTGGTACCGGTTCTCGGTACTCAACCCTAGTCAGAAGACAGAGTAGTACTGTATCATCAGTGTCATAAAAGCTTTCTGAAACTTCTATTGTAAGGTTTGTGGGTGTGCCTCTAGAGCAGAAATGTATGTCAGTCAGACTATTTGTGTCTTTTATCTGCTTGTCTCTATCATTTCGATAGCTCAGTCTTACAGTCCCTTGAAGTATGAATGTACGTACTCTATTTGGCTTCTCCTGATATTTGATGAAGGGAATCTGAGCTGTTCCTCTTCTGTGTGCAGGGTTTGGGATGGAGGCCACCCTCCTGCTGGTGGTGGGCTTCTCACACACTCGAGGGATGGCCATCTCCTTCCTGGTGTTGGCCGTGGGCTTCAGTGGCTTCGCTATCTCAGGCAAGACAAGAGGCTCTCAGCAGGACATCACTCAGTCATCATTCAGTCTTGGGTTGTTCAGAGGGACCACATTGGGGATTAATACTAGTGCATTTTTTCAGGCTTTTCTTATGTTTCCTTTGTGTGAGAGACATTTGTTTTCTGTAAATGGTAATGATTCATGTTAATGATCTAAATGTAAATGTGGCCCTTGCTGATTCGTTATCACCAGATGGAGTGTTAGATGGAGTATGAATTTGTGTGCCTGTATTTGCGCTGAAGTGCTTCATCTGAATATTTCATGGTCAGAGCATCGAGTAGGTTGAGACACATTTATTTTACCTGTTGAAATACAGCAAATCATTCCTACGCTCATCAAGCTCTCACCAGGCACTTTAAACCGTAAACACTGTGTTTCATAAAAATGTAGATGTCAGTCTGTGTCTCTCAACTGATCAATTTGTCTGTGTTGTCTTCTTCCTCCCTCTTGTTTAAATCAGGGTTTAATGTGAATCACTTGGACATCGCCCCTCGCTATGCCAGTATCCTCATGGGCATCTCAAATGGCGTGGGAACACTGTCAGGCATGGTGTGTCCAATCATTGTGGGAGCACTGACCAAGAACAAGGTGCAGCTTTTTTATACATCTTTTCTGTGTGTGTGTGTGTGTGTGTGTGTGGGGGTGTGTCTGAGTAAATGATGTGCACATGAAATTGATCATCACCAAAAATAGCACATATAATTGACTCCAATCTTTATTCTGACATGTCCCTGTTCCCTCTGCCACAGACCCGTTTAGAGTGGCAGAATGTGTTTGTCATCGCGTCCACGGTGCACTACACGGGGGTCGTCTTTTACGCCATCTTTGCCTCGGGCGAGCAGCAGGAGTGGGCTGACCCAGAGAGCACCAGCGAGGACAAGCGCGGCATCATCGGCGAGGACGAGCTCGCCGACGACGAGAGCGAACCCAGCTGCGACAGCTCCTTGGCGGCCGCCGCCAGGCAGAAATCCTACGGCGCCGTGACAGCGGATCAGTCCGGACGCAAGCAAGGCTGGAAGAAGAAAAGAGGGGTGACCACACAGGAGGATGAGGAAGACGAGGAAGGCCAGAACCATTATGAGAATGGGAACTTTCAAGAAAACTACCAATGACACTGACAGAGGATATTCCACTGAATTAACAATCACTTATTCATAGATCCATTCCACCAAGATGAATTATTTACGAAAGGACAATTTTGCTGCTTTAATGAATTGACTCGTTATATGTGTGGCTCCAAACACAATCCTGATTAATTTTTGAGGCATCCTGCAACACTGGGACTGTCCTTCCTGTAAATTAGCACGCTGATTCCTGCGACGGACATGGAGCCTCCTGCAAACAAAGTTACGAAACTTTGTCTACAATTAGTACATTGCACAAAGCTTTGTATTAAGCAATTGAAGATTGAGTGAGCATAAGCTGTGATGTCAGTGATGGACAGTTTGCTAGGGATAATGGCTCCTCACTGTACATTACAGACTGCAGAATGTAACCTGTCACTTTTAAATCAAGATGCAGTAGATTTGACTTAACAGTCGATTGTTGAATTTTGATGTGTTCATTTTACAATACCTCAGAAAGGGTTATTTGTTAGTTTACTCTGTTAGAATTAATTCAACTAACGTAACATCAGATTTAATGGTAAAAATCCTTTTCTCAAAAGATATCACGAATATCCACCCATTTTATATATCATTCAAGTTACAGTAAAAGCTCTTATATACAAATGCGAAAATATCTCAGAAACAAATAAACATGGGGGGAGGATTTCCTAAAGAGCCAGAGTTGAGGCACTGCTAGGTCCTCTCATTTGACTTTAGGCTCTGGTCCCTTAGTGTGGCTAGTGACATAGGATGTCTACCCAGCTCACTGACATTATGGGATACGATAGCAGTTAGCAAACCGGGACGTGACAAAGAGGATTCACCTTCTTTTTGAAATGAGACATGAAACATCACTAGGAACTGCGCCTCGTTTGTTAAAAGTGACGCTGTGCTTGGATTCATTTGATCAGACATGGCTGAAGTTGAGAAGAACTCAGTAGGCAGCCGTGTGTTCTTTTGATGAGGTAAAAGCTCATCATCTCTTCTGGTGTGTAGAAACCTTAGCCTTTTCATTGCCTTCATCTCAGCACTGATAATGTGAGCCTCTAGCTGATATGAGTGCTTTCCTTTACTGACATACTCCTCACAATAACAGCAGCAGACTCACTTGAACTTTGACCTGACCCTTAAGGCCAGATAGTGTGGAGGTCAACAGGTTATCAGATAAGGCACTTCTTAAGTTTTACATTTTTGTATTTCTGTTCAAAAGAATAATTCCTCTGTCATCATAACACCCGTGTTTCACCATCTCGAGCCCTCTTTGGGTCGGTCATCTTTATTCTGGATCAAACGTAGATGTGAGAGTAGTGTAAATAATACTGAATGGTTTGTGTCAGCTATGCAATCCAAGCCAGTTAGATGATGACGAAAGTGTAAAGTTGCCCAAAAGCTTTTGTTTGTCTCAGCTTCAGAAAGGTGTAATGAACGCGCCTGTGTTTCTGCCTCGTTAGCTTTATAAGTGTGCTGTGGTGAGTCCCTTTCTCTGCTCCGCTCTGTTCTACTGGACCCAATTATATCCATTGGCTCGTGAAGAGCAAGCATTCGTATTAAAGTACTTTATGGTGCTGTTACAGAAAAAAATGTGTGACAGGATATTTAGCTTTATCATTCTAAGTGGGGCTCTGTCCACTGTTTTGAATGTTTGAATATTTATTTAATCTTAATGTTTACATGACTGAAGAATGAGTAAAGGGGGGTCGTCAGACCTTATCATGCAACCACTCCCTCCACACGTTTGAGAACCTTTTTTTACATGTGAAGAGATAAAAGAAGTTTGCCGTTAGGATGTTGTACCGCATACACTTTAATTTACAAGGTTGAAGTTCATTACTTGAATGGCAGAGAATGAAAAAATACCTACACATGTATGGTGGCTGAATATTTCAATATGGTTCAGGTGAAGTATGAACCAAGAATGAGTAAAAGGGGGTCTTCAGAGCTTAACATGCAATCACTCCCTCCACACATTTGAGAACCTTTTTTTTACATGTGAAGAGATTAAAGAGGTTTGCCATTAGGATGTTATACCGCATACACTTTAATTTACAACCTGAATTGCAGAGAATATCCCTCATGACACAACTAATGAGGTACTGCAGGAGCTCACAGCATCAGCAGGAGTCTCTCACCCATCGAGTCTGGTGTAGGGGGGGGGTCTTATCTGCTAAACTGGGAGAGAAGTGGATGTGTTTCAAACAACACAGTACACAGTATTTATGTTAAATGGTTCAAATTAGCCCACTTAGTCATTGTTAAGATTGTACAGGACGCTCTGCTTTCCATCACTTCTGAGTAAACATCCTTTCAGCTTATCACTCTCTTCAGAAACACATACAATAGTCACAGTAATTAGAGGGAATTATTTTCTCTTTCAATTTCATGCTGTTGCAGAATACAGATACTCTACCATCAATGTTACTGAATGGTCATTTTCACTATAAAAGTTCTGTATTTGACACTAAACTACATTGCGTGTTGCAATTATGAGCTCTGTAAAAAAGTATGCACCCATCTTAAGGTGTTACGGTCAAATTCCAAGGACAAGTCCACAACCGAGACAATTAAAATAGTATATTTTACATTAAGATCAAAAATGGACTTGGCTTTAAACCATAAACTTGTTGATGTTTTGAAAATCCAGATGAAGTATAATTTAATTTTGAAAACAGTCTGCAAGTAGTATAGTTTTATCTGCTTTTTAAGTGAGTAAATCCTTCTGTAGATGAAATTCAGGAAGGTTCAAGGTTATGGACCTTGTTATGGCCCATATATTCAGACATGTTTTGTCACAGACCTTGAAAGCTTTTATTTGAGAAAGGTGATCACCAACTTCTCTCCAGCTGGAAGAGTTGTTTGATTGTCTTATCTCCTCACCTACTCAGATGTTATGGCTTTGTGATAGCTCCAGAACAGTAGACACAGTAGAGTATGACAGCTGATTTTGAAGATATCACCAAGAAATTCAAGGTGTCCATGAAGTATTTCCATGACAACGAATCGGCATTTAAAACGTGATGGCTCTAAGCAATCCACAACAATACCATAAGTGAACAGTTTATGAACCAAGCCCAGAAAATGTTAGGTATGAACACATGTATTTAAAAACTGAGAAGTTTGGCCTCTTTTTGGGTGAAATATTTCTGTAGTTGAAACAATGAATTCTTAGTGAGTCTTGAGACCAACTTACTCCTCTGGTGCAGTGTGGTCTTTTTCACAGACACTGCACACCAAAAAAAACGTTGAAAAAGATTCAGGGACGTGTCCTTCTCACAAGGCCATCCCAGCACCCCCAGCAACTGAGCGACATGTCCGCAAACAGCCGGCAGCCAATGGCAAAGGTTCTGTTTATTTCGGGTGCCGTCTGTTGACACAGAAGGGCCTCTGTGGATGAAGCAAGAACCCAGTGAATGATTAAGAGGTTGTTTCTAGATCTATATGGAGCTACGCAGCACCAGGCCCCAGCCCTAATCCCGTAAACCATGTGATGGGAGAGCGGAGTCTGAGGGGGGGGGAATCAAGAGGAACCCTTCACATGTCACGTGCCTATGAAGACAAATGACCAGAGGCAGACTCTATTAACCCTGATAAGGGTCTGAACACAGTTCGCAAGAAAGGTTTAATGAGGCTCTATAAAGCAGAGCAGAGCTGAGTGTGTGTTTTTTATGTCCTATCAGCATTAAGAGGAACACCACTGAACTTCACACTGGCAAGAGAACTCATACAGCAAACATAACAGACTGAGATTTTGGATCAAAGCGGCTTACGCTATGTTCTGTGTGTTTGGTATTTGCAATACATCTTTGATGTATACAGTGCATATGATAAAATAAACATAACATGAAACATATCAAAATAAGAAAAATCAACAAATTCAGATGTCTGTGCGTGTGTGTGTATGTGTATATTTGCATGTGCAGTCTAGGAGTGCAATGCTAGCGCTGTTATCAGCTTTTCAGGGAGTCGTTGAGTCCCCCTTTCCACATTTTTTTTTGGGGGTGGGGGGGGGGGGGGGGGGGCTGGTGATGGCGAACAGGGCTGGGGAGATGGAGGGCGGGCAGTACATTTGTGAAGAGTGCAGTGGATAGTCGTTTAATTAATAACCACTGTCCCCTTTCGCCGTGACCTCAGGCAGGCACTGATCTGTTGCAGCACCAGACTATAGAGGAGATGCAAATATTGATGGTGCATTTCAAACGTGGATCTCAGTGAAAGGCCACCGGCAGACCGAATCAGTGGCAAACAGGAACTCTGGAAATCAAATGAAAGGAGAACAAGGTGAGCACTCATGGAAGTATTGGTATTTATGGGGCTGCCTGTGGACTAGTTAGTGGTGGGGAGGGGGGCTCGCACCGGAGGGTCTTTTCATTTCCGCACGGAGTTCTGCTCGCACTCCAGGGAAATTAAACAGGGTGTATTTCCTCTCTCTGAGATTAGATTTATGGTACAAAATGTCTCTTTGCGATTTAGCATTCTCCAAGCCTGTGGCCTACAACTGCCCTATGGTACACCAGACCTAGCAAAGAAGATTTCCCCCCTATTTTTAACCATGAATCTTTCATACGAGCATCAAGAGATCCAAATATACTTAGTGTACTACTAATAAAAAGCACTGTTTCACCTCTCTGCCAGATGACATGGCGACAGTGTTCAGGGCCACTGGAATGGGTCCAGTTCCAGTTACCCTTTCTCACTAATTCCACATCTTCACGTCCTTTCCGTCTCACTGACATGTTGCCTATGTATGCAATCAGTATTGGTTGGGGGTCCTTGTGAGCACTGTTTGAGCAGTAGCATGGTTTAAGCTTTCACAGCATTGTCAGCTATACTGCCAAAAGACACCAGTTAGTGTGTTGGTAAGCTTATATCAGTGTCAACTGGGCTGTTGGTGGTGTTTGCAATGTTTTTGCATGCCTTTTAGGTAGATAACTTGCTAGTTTTGGAACAGAACCCCTTAATGCAGCACAAAACACAACATTAGCGTACAGGTAGCCTCTGGATAAACAGTTATGGAGTGTGTTTTAATCGAACAGCTGACGCACTCGTTGATGTCACTCTGCCAAGTGTTGCTGTCATATGGGGGGCTGGTGTTGTCTTGTATGTGATGTAGACAAGGCCATGAGGGTGGAGGGGTGACGGTGGGCGGCCAACAAACAGTGATAGGAGAGGAGGCTCCAGGTTGGCCAGCCATGGTGTGTCACAACATCAAAAACCACGACAGACATCTATAATGAGTGTGGAAAAGTGTGTAATTTGTACCACCCTATGCTCCTCTTCACTGAATTGAAGTCAGGAAGTACTAGGCTTACGGTCGTGTCGTGTGTGGAGGGAAACTGTCACCTAATGCTCTGTGCTGCCTCATCACTGATGGCTTAAGGAGTTAAGACTCTCCTAAGGCAAGCCTGAGAGTGACACCAGTCGGCTGGGCCAACCTGACCCTCATACAGAGCTGGGTCATCAGAGCCTTACTATCCAGCAGTGTTAGCGTGACACAGTATAGTTGCACACATGTTCATCAAAATCTACTCTACGAATGCCAAAGGAAAGAACATTCAACATTGCAATGCATTTCAGGGAATGTTATTGCAAAATGTTTCCATGAAAGACATTAGGCATTATACAAGCCAACTAAGTCAATTCATTTCACAATGACTATTTACCACGATTAGAGCATTTTATTAGCCTAGTCTCAAGTTATAGTATATAGCATATGTTATATGGTCAGATTATGGTACAATGGATGTCAGATGGTTGAAGCAAGACGTAAAACTTTTCGGCCCAAATAAAGAATCGATCTCAGTAGTTATCTAGATGATCAGGTCTTAACACACAAGCAATTATCATTCTTCTAATGGCACTCATTTTTTGTCCTGTCCTTCAGGAGCCCAGGATATATAAAAACCTCTTCCAGACCTCTGTGATCTTCAAGAATACGGGCAGACGGCTGTTTGTTTGCTGTGTACTGAACCTGAAGCAGTTTTCTGAATGAACGACTGGGTGGGCCCAGATGTCAATGTGGTGGGACCACTACAGGTCCCCAACGGCGATGGCTTCTCTCTTTCAGAGAGTTCCCACTTCTTCGGTGAGTGACTGCCCACATCAACAAAACTCTTTAAAAACTTGTGTCCTCAACCACAACCACAACCAAACAACTCGAAAACAAGATCTCTTCCATATGAAAGATTGTATTGATTTGATTTAAGTCATGAAGTTCCATAGTGTGTTACCTGGTGGACAAACTCACATTAAAACATAAAAATACATACAAAAGGAATGCTGCCCTTGAATGTGCCAGAATTCAATTTAAGCCTCTCAGCATGTCTGGACTAAAGGCTGACATACTGTACATTCATATTCAACACTCACAGAAAGAAATACAGAATATAAAGAATTGACGCATAGAGTTTCAAGCAGGACTTTTTTTACAGGAGCAGATATAACTGTCTGTCCCTCTTTATTGCGTTCGAAAGCCTACTGGAGCCTCCCCTCACCTGGTCTGGAGACCAGTCACCACTCTATCTTTTCAAACAGAACCACACCTGTCTCAACATCGTACCACTAGACAGCTGCTTTGACGTGTTACAAGCCAACCATGTGTGACAACGCACAAAAATGTGACTTATCAAGTTAATAAGCAACCCATGGCAACCTTTGGTCCTCTTGGCACTCTTGAGGTAGGCGGCAAAGTGCTTCGAGGTAGTGGATCTTCTCTTGTGTCATGGATTAGGCTGAGTGTGTGTGGTCAAAGCCGCTGGTTTGAGCAGGGGCTGGATATATGTCCCACTTCCATGCTGGGGTCACCCTGAGATGGCCATGGTCCAAGAGAAGTTCCAAGGAGGTCAGTGGTGGTATACAAGGCCTGGTGTACCACATTTGGGTACTTTTGTGTGTAGTAGTCTGATCAGAGGTTGGGTCAATGACCATTAGTGAGAGTGATTAATAGTAGAGGGCAAACATGTCCAATGTTATGATGCCTTTCACTGTGACCTTAACATGTATGCTGTTATTTTATCTGGACTATGAAAACTTGGATCTACTTGCTAGAGCGGAGAGAGTTAACTGGATGGCTCTCGCTTGCAAGGAAGATTGTGGATTCAACATAATAAGGTCCAAATGCACTTTTGAGAAAAACGCAATTCAAAGTCCAGAATCATATAACCACCATTCTATGACATTTATTTTCATATTATTTCATTCTTGTATTATGAAAATAATTGCAATATTATTGCAAAAATAAACTGAAATGTGTGGATATGTCAGATAGACCTTGATAGATCTTAGTTTACGATCTCTCTGAAAGTTTTCAATTTATTTACTGCCATTATCAGTGCTTTTGCCTTTGGTACATTTATTTTCTATTAACTGCTATATATACTGTATATATATTTATATAGCTATATATATACTGTGAGTATTTGTTGAAGTTTTAACTTGAAGCCTGGCAAATCCCAAAGGTTAAGGTTGACTTTGTATTTGCAATATTTATCAATCTCAAACAGTTCTTTATTTATCAGTATCAAACCGCTCTCACAGGCAATATGAATTAGCAGTGTGAGTAGCAAATATTTGGTAAGAGCCCCAGAGACGGCAAATCTGTGTGAGGTGGAACATTTAAAGAACATGTTCTAAGGCAGTAAATGACATGTTCTGCACTGATCAGAATTCATTTCAATTCCACCTGAAACACCTGTCCTCTGTAGATTATCTGACATTAAATGGGTTTACTAGTAATGTGCTTCCATTAGAACTGAACCACGGCCTCTCCATTCCAGTATTAGCATCCTGTTCTCCATCACTGCAGCCCCAGAAACCTTCAAACCCAAGTGATCTGTCCTCTGTGCTGCCCCATTAACCCCTGCTCTTCTGTGTTCCATCTCAGATATACTGGCGGAACAGGGCAGCCCTCTACTCCAGGACCCAGAAGCGCTTCCATTTACCTCCTATCCCAGCATGCAGTACCCCTCCATGGAGCCCCCCATGGCATCCCCTTCGTACTACCCCAGTCAGCACTACTACCCGCCATACAGTGCGGAGGACTGGTACTCCTCGCCCAGCCTGTATGAACTGAGGAAGGGGCCTCTGGGGGCGGCCAGCTTTGAGGCTGAGATGGAGGAAACCTCCGTGTTCGTACCGACAGTGTGCAAGAGGGCCCGACACACGTCCCAACCTGGCAGGGTCAAAGGGGAGGAGCTGTGTGTGGTGTGCGGAGACAAGGCCTCTGGGTATCACTACAATGCACTTACCTGTGAGGGCTG